>NC_056744.1:1257218096-1257428096 GCF_019279795.1 Protopterus annectens | reverse complement strand
GAATGTGTGCCAGAATTAATGAAGATGTGATGTGAGGCTTTTGCATTCTTACATGAATGAGGATCCCCTCTGGGAAAATCAGAGTGTGCAATGAATTAAAACTGTTTAGATTAGGAAATGTAGCTACCAAACATGATACAGCGAATCGCTGTGTGATTATGCTGAAATGAATAACAAGCTGCTCCAAAAACAGAAATAAAGGGTTTGTGCTGCAAAACTTTAGAAACTGCTGAAAACAATATTATTTCCTTTTGGTACTAGTAGTTTCCCATAATAAATGTACGAGTGGAACACAGGTGAAGGTCATGTGTACAGCTGCAATTAATAAATGGCCTTTCAGTAGGTATTTGCATGTACCAGAAGCCTTCATTTAAATTAATTCTTGCTATGACTTGAGGAGACATTTCAAAATTATGATTTTTTTTTTTACGATAGTATGTCTGCTCAAGAAATATAGGAAAACTGAATAGTTAATTATGTTGTTAGTTGTAAAATGTAATGTCCATATAAGCATGTGGTGCATCTCTATGGCATTAAAACATTGCTGACTGTAAGCATAGGCCCAACTAGGCAGCTTCCTAGGATGCTAGTGGGATAGAGGTGTTTTGTGCCCCCTTTGAGTAAAAACACAAAACTTGTTAATACACCCCTAAAGGACTGGAATTATCTACTCAGAACAAGGTGAGTAAATGCTGTGTGCTTATTTTTATTGAAACTTGGCAAAACTCTAAGATTAATGACAGTGCAGTCCATGTGGATGGGCTAACACATTTTAGAGCAAACAGAATACATTCTCTCAGTGGTAAGTCCAGAGGGGGAGTGGTCTGCATGTACATCAATAACAACTGGTGTACCATTTGTGAGATAGTATCCCCGCACTGCTCAGATAATCTACAGTTTTTGTCACTGAAATGCAGACCCTTTATTTACCCAGTGAATTTAACAGCATCTAAATCACAGCTGTTTACAGTCCTCCCAGTGCTAATTCAAATGAGGCAATGACCACATTATACCGGGCTATAAATGAACTACAAAGCAGGAATCCAGCCTGTGTTCATATAGTGATGAAAAAACAAGCAAAGCCAGTGGAAATCTCCAAAAAGTTTATGTAAGCACCTTCGTTGAACAAATAAGCCAACTTCTTCAGACACAGAGTACCAATAAACCATTCAATTTAAAATATTTCAAAAGGAAATGACATCAGCAGTAAATGACATCATAAGCAGTCACTTTACTCATAAAAATATATATAAGAAAAAAATGCATTAATTATACAACACTACTATAAGTAATTTCATGTTAAAACCAATTTAAAAATAAAAAATATATATGCATCCATTATGAATTCACTGTATTTTCATAGCAACTACAAAGAGATTAAATTGATCAGTCACAGCAGGAAGTTATGGGAAAGAGTAGTGGAAGTTAGGTTAAGAAGAGACGTGATGATTAGTTATCAGCAGTATGGTTTCATGCTGGGAAAGAGCACTACAGATGTGATGTTTGCTCTGAGAGTGTTGATGGCGAAGTACAGAGAAGGTCAGAAGGAGTTGCATTGTGTTTTTGTAGATCTAGAGAAAACATATAACAGGGTGCCTAGAGAGGAGTTGTGGTATTGTATGAGGAAGTCAGGAGTGTCAGAGAAGTATGTAAGAGTGGTACAGGATATGTACGAGGGTAGTGTGACAGTGGTAGAGGTCTGCGGTGGGAGTGATGGATGCGTTTAAGGTGGAGGTGGGATTACATCAAGGATCAGCTCTGAGCCCTTTCTTATTTGCAATGGTGATGGACAGGTTGACAGACGAGATCAGACAGGAGTCCCCATGGACTATGATGTTTGCAGATGACATTGTGATCTGTAGTGAGAGTAGAGAACAGGTGGAGGAGACCCTGGAGAGATGGAGATATACTCTAGAGAGAAGAGGAATGAAGGTCAGCAGGACTAAGACAGAATATATGTGTGTGAATGAGAGGGAGGATAGAGGAATGGTGAGGATGCAAGGAGTAGAGGTGGCGAAGGTGGCTGAGTTTAAATACTGGGGGTCAATAGTTCAGAGTAACGGTGAGTGTGGAAGAGAGGTAAAAAAGAGAGTACAGGCAGGATGAAGTGGGTGGAGAAGAGTGTCAGGAGTGATTTGTGACAGACGAGTACCTGTAAGAGTGAAAGGGAAGGTCTACAAGAGGGTGGTGAGACCAGCTATGTCATATGGGTTGGAGACAATGGCACTGACAAAAAGGCAGGAGTTAGAGCTGAATGTGGCAGAGTTAAAGATGTTAAGATTTGCACTGGGTGTGACAAGGGTGGACAGGATTAGGAATAAGTATATTAGAGGGTCAGCACAGGCTGGAAGGTTTGGAGACAAAGCCAGAGAGGCAAGATTACATTGGTTTGGACATGTGCTGTGGTGGGATACTGAGTATATTGGGAAAAAGATGCTAAGGATGAAGCTACCAGGTAACAGGAAATGAGGAAGGCCTAAGATAAGGTTTATGGATGGGGTGAGAGAGGGCATGCAGGTGGTTGGTGTGACAGAGCAAGATGCAGAGGACAGGAAGAAATGGAAACAGATGATCTGCTGTGGCGTCCCCTAACGGGAACAGCCAAAAGAAGATGCTGTATTTTCATAGTAATACCTCCCAAACAAAACCTTTTCATCTTTGAAGACAGTGTATCTCCCATCGGCAGTTCTCACTACCTTCTACAGAGGTACAATAGAAAGCATCCTGATGAACAACCTCGTAGTATGGTATGGAAGCTGCTCTATCTCTGAGCGCAAATCCCTCCAGAGAGTGGTGAAGACAGCCAAGAGGATCATTAAGGCCACCTTACCACCTATCCACAATTTGTACTTATCCATATGTCTCAGCAGGTCCAGAGGAATAATTAAAGACTGCACTCACCCTGCTTACAGACTGTTCCTGCATCTATCAACTGGAAACCGCTTCTGAAGCATACGTTGCAGAACTAAGAGATTCAGGAACAGCTTCTTTCCTAATGTCATCAGGCTGCTGAACTCTAATAACCACTGCTCTCCATGATGTTCATCTGAGTCAGTAGACATTGTTTCAACTTGTGCAAGAAGCTGGTTCCCAGTCTCACCTAATACTTAGTGCAGTATTCACCATGACTGTAACTTAGTAGTAATGCAGTAAAATATCTCTTCTTTCAGTGCAATACATGGAAATTCATAAATTAACCATAGTACAATACTGTAAGGTCCATAGTGCAATACTCTAATGTTCACAGTGCAATACTCAATGTCTCTTTCTGTGCAAGGACCAATGTTATGTCTTAACCAAGTACCTGTGCAATACTAAAGTCTCATGCAAGTAAGTGTTCAGTTCAAAAAGTGCTAACATCTGTTTCTAATTATGTGCAATATTAGTCTGTCTACCTGCATGTCTGTGATGTAATAGCCAGGTGTTACATGTATAAATATCTGTGAAAACAGTCTATATGTTGTCTGCACATGGGGTCTGGAGATACAGAATTTCGTTCAGTTGTTGCACTTGTGTGATTTCTGAATGACAATAAAGTTTACTTTGACTTTGACTATTTTCAACCTTTACTCACAGGCTGTCACTATGTAGTGATATGGCTCCTTTAATTTAAATGTTTTGTGCTTGCGACATAAGTATGTGTCAGGGGTCGAGGGTCAGCCAATAAGACAAGGTTGAAAAAATTATGAAACTCAAGAGAAAGCATGGTCATTAGTACTGATTAAAGTAAAAGAGGAATGGCTTATAAGTTTCTGGAGTGGTAATATTTAATCAAATCTGGAGAGAGGAGAACACGGATCACAGACTACATACCGTGGCAAGGCTAGTGAATCAATGGTGTAAACATATGGCTCTAGGTGATCTGGTTGTGTTGACTAATGTTGCCAAAATGGGTATGGATATTTGTCAGTGATAAATGGGTTGAGGGCCTGGCCTACTCTGACCTACTCCAGGGACCCATGTTGATGGTGCAAGGGGTGTCTGTGCCCCTGTTGGCCAGTATGTGCCTGCCAAAAAGCCCAGCATCCCTAGGTTAATAAGCTAGTTGCCTAGCTTGAGTTACTTGGGATAGCTGTGTTGAGCAAAAGCTGGATGTAAAACCAATCATCTGCCAAACATGAACTAAGAATTGTCACATTCAGTGAAGGTAAACTGACAAGATGATGCTTGGAAGTGGATGGCATGATGATAAGGAGGAAGCAGGACATCCTATATATCTAGGCGACAAAGTGGTAGGCCAGTGCAGCAAAGCCACTTGGCTTGGGATCCAGAGTCTGCTACTCAGGAGGACAGACAAGAAATGGTGTGGGAATTGTGGTGAGTGAGAGGCTTCAGAAGACAGTGAGGGAAGTCATCAAAATTAGTGACAGACTCGTGGCAATCAGATTCCAGTGTAATGATAGAGCAGGAGTCATAATCTCATTCTGTGCACCACAAAAGAAATTGTGATAGCAAGGAAAAGAATGCATTCAGACTGCAGTTGCAGGATCTACTGGATAAAACAGGACAACAGGAATTGGTGTTGATAGAGGGCGACCTGAATGCTCATATTTGAACAGACAGAACAGGATATGAAAACTGCCAGGGACCACATGGATGTGGAAACAGTAATAAAGAAGGATAGGCAGTTCTAGACTTCTGTCTGGCAAATGGCCTGATGGTAGCCAACGCATGGCTCAGAAAGGGAGACAGTCACAAGAGCACATGCAAAACTGGCCAATATGCAACTTGGGTAGGCTTCCTGCTAGTAAGGAAAGGGCAAGGGAAAGGACACTGCCACAATCAGCTGCAATCAGTGGTCAGTGAAGGCACTAAGGTCACCAAAGATCAGGCTGAAGACCTGGAAGGTGAATGGAGAGAAAGCACAACAAGTCAAGGAATTACTCAGAGATCTAGAATGTCAAGAAGCAGAGGAAATATGTGGAGCTGAAAAAAAATGGCAGTATCTGTAAGGGCTACAGAACAGATATGTAGTGAAGCCAGGTGTGGAAATAAGCTACATACAGGAAGCTGGTGATGGAATGTAGAAGTCCAGGAAGTCATCAAGAGATAGTAAAGACAGACCAGGATAAGAAGGAATATTTGCTGTCTAACAAAGTGTCTAAGAGAAAAGTTGCAATAGCAAAGAACAAAGCATCAAAGGCACTGTACCACCTTCTGGAAAGTAACTCAGCAGACAGCACAAAAAACTCAGATTGCAAGGCAAAGACAGAATGATAAAGAAGATAGACAGACACTCTTCATAAATGATGCCAGCAGCAGCCTGCTCACCAATGTACGGGAAATCAAAAGCTGATGGAGGGAGTAATTCCAGCAGCTTCTGGACCCACAGCTAAACCTGGAATATTCAGCAACTACTCTAAGGCTAACCTTCTGCTATTAAAGAATAACCTGGCAAAATTTCAAGCCCCCATAAACCCCGAGAACATTGCTGCCTATGCAGTACTGTTCACAGAAACCTGTACAAGCATGTTAATAGCTGCATAGATGCAGCTGTACCCACCAGGATGAAGTACAGAACTATCTCAAAAAACAAGTCACCCTGGTGGAATCACAAAATCAATAGGCTGTATAACAGGAGGAAGAAAAGCACGGCAAAAATTAGGAGGTGCAGCACCCAGCAGGATAAAAGCACTCTCATAAAACAAAACAAACATCATAGAGGAAAAAAAGTCTACCAAAGTCAAATTTGAGGTAAATTTGGCCTCCCAGGCCAAGGACAACCACAAGGCATTCTTTAGCTATATCCACAACCTCAAAGGCAATACACAATTGTGTGCAGAGCTCATTGTAAATGGAGCCACTTATACTGAGCCAGAAGATATAGCAAACATACTAGCAGATAAATTCAGCTCCAACTTTACCCCTCTCTACCCCTCAATCTTCCAGCAGGAAATACCATCATAGTCCCCTTGCTATCATTAGGGAACAGGTCCTTAATGTTCTGTCTAAGGCCAAGAACATTGCATCAATGGGCCCAGACAATATTCCAGGATGCCTTCTAAATAACATGAAACATGACCTATCAGGGTCTCTGGAATTGGTATTTAACTATAGCCTCCAAACAGGCTTTGTGCCTCATGAATAGAGAACAGCAACAGTCATCCCTCTGCACAAAAGTGGGCCATTTACAGACCCTGGAAACTACAGACCCATAAGTCTCACTAGTGTTATATGTAAAGCAATGGAAATAATTATCATGGAAATGATCAATAGTGATGTAGTAAACCTCCAGACACTGGACCCAACCCAATTTGGTTTTGTCAAGGACAGATCATGCCTACTAAATCAGGTGTATTTCTTTGAGAAGGTCACCAAAGCAAATGATGTGGTCAAAATGGTTCACACTGCCTACATTCACCTGGCCATAGCATTGTTGACAAACTCAAGAGGTTAGACACAAACTCGTACATTACCCGGTAGATAGCCAATTGGTTCACAGACAGGATCCAGGAAGTTAGAATTGGGGAGTCCACCTCTACAAAGAGGCCAGTCACAAGTGGAGTCCCTTAGGTATCAGTCCTTGGACCACTCCTTTTTCGAATTTACCTCTCTGGAGTCAAGGCCAATGTCAGTGGTCTCTGGCAAACTATATTTGCAAATGATTGCAAATTAGGAGCTGTCATTGAATCCCACTCTGACACAGATGTTCTCCAGGAGGGGCTGACACAGACAAACAACTGGTGTTAGAACCATGAACTAAAACTAAATGCCAAGAAATTCATAATAGTTTCCTTCGGGAAGTTATCCACCCCTTGTAACTATCATATTGACAACACACCTCTTAGAGTTGACCCAGTAGTCAGAAACCTAGGGACACACATACATAGTAATTTAGCCTTTGATGATCACATGTCTACAGTAGTAAGGAAATCATTCTATGTTGTGCAACTTATAAACAAATGTATGGCATCTAAGTTCAAGAAAGTCATTGTTCCACTGTATTTGGCATTCATCAGACCTATCATTGAGTACAATGACCCCTTTGGTATTACCTAAGCAGGCATATCCAAGAACGGGGACATCCACAGAGGTTCCTCACTAAAAGAACACAGGGTTGAAGTAAAATGTCCTATGCAGACCACATCAAGGGTCTATCCCTGTATTCTGTCTCCTACAGGCTTTTGAGGGGATATCTATGCCTGACATACAGGGCATTGACAGACCCTGCTCTGTTGGACCTCTTGCATATCTACAAAACAAACAGCTCCAGAATTACCTATTCTAAAGACTTAAACCTTGCCTGTGATATTAATTGGATCTGATGGAGAGACATGTATGTATCCCAGAGATTACTCTGTCTCTGGAACAGGCTCCCCATCCATGTGAGGAAGAGTTCCTCCCTAACCCAATTCAAGTGCAACCTGAACAATTGGATGAGGAACAGGAAATTCATCCCTGGTTTGGCACCTGTGTCTCTAATGGACACAGGCAACCTGTAAATGGTTCATTTCCCAGGCACTAACTTGTACATGTTGTACATTTTTCATCTCCCAAGCCCCTGCTTCACTTATCAAGGGTATTCGAACTTGTCAGTGATTTGGGATGCATGGCTAGGCTTAAAAAGGCCCTTGTGGTAATTAAGCTAGTAAAAACCTATGAACCTATAAGAAAATTGCACAGAAGCTGTACTTCCTCAACACATCCTATGGTGAGACAAGAGGATGAGCCCACCTTAGAAGAAGTAAGAACAGCACTAAGGAAAATGAAGTCAGGCAAACAGCAAACTCTGATGAGGTAGTATTGGATATGATCAAGATGTTGGGTGAGATAGGAGAGAAATGGCTTCTGAGGGTATTCATAGCATTACAGAGGGAGAAAACCTATCTCAGATGACCAGAGAATAAGTATACTAGTGCCAGTGTACAGTATCAGACTCCTATCACACTGCATGAAAGTTCTGGAGACGGTTATTGATAAAAAAAAATAAGCAGAACACTAGAATGTAAGTTGAGAAATGGACAGTTGAGATTCAGATCAGTATGAAGCACAACCAACCAGATGTTTGCAATGAGACAGGTACTTTAGAAGAAGCTAGAAATGAGGAATGACTAAATAGGCATTACTAGACTTTGAGAAAGAATATGATAAGAGAGATGATTTTGGCAGTCCTGTGGTAGTCCCACAAACATTGGTAGAATTAGTGCAAGCTATGTGCAAGGACCCAATGACTAAAGCACAAACAGTGTTCAGTCTTGCAGAGAGGTTCCCCGTGGGAGTGGGTGTGCATCAGGGTTCAGCTCTGAGCCCACTTCTGTACATACTGGTGATGCACTTCATAAGCAAACAGGTCGGAGGGGGTAGATCAGCAAATGTGCTGTATGCAAATGATGTGGCATTACTGGCAGGCTGACTCTGAGAAAAAAATTCAGCAAAGAGTAGGGGAATGGAATGCAAAACTGAAGGCATATGGGGTGAATCTGAGTACAGCTAAGATAGTTGCAATGGCAGCAAATGAGAGAAATCAAAAGAAGCTGAAAGTTGAGATTGAAGGGGAAAACAGGTTAACAGCTTCAAGTATCCGGGAGGGGTGGTTGAGGAGTAGGGAAGTCTGAATGAGGAGGTAAAAGCCAACTGGCACAGGGTGTCAGGGGTAGTATATTATAGAAGAATGCCAAACAAACTGAAAAGTAAGGTGCACAGAACAGTACTGCGACCAGCCCTACAGTATGATACAGAAACCTGGCCAGTAAATGCAGAGCAGCTAAAGACGCTAGAGGTCATGGATATGAAGTGTGTAAGATGAGCTATAGGATGCACTCTGTGGAACAAAAAAATGAAACATAAGAGCAGAAGCCAAGGTAGTTCCAAATGCAAAAAATGTCAAAGAGAACAGATTACGGTGGTTTGGGCACATGTGAAGGAAAGCAGAAGACAATCTGGTGCGGAAGATTTGGGACAGACAGGAAGAAGGTAAGAGGAAGCGAGGATGTCCAGCAAAGAGGTGGATGGATTTTGTGAAAGAAGACTTGTGACAGTCAGGCAAGAGTGCTGAAAATAGTAAGAGAGTGGAACTGAACAGAGAGAGAAGGTGACAGTTGACAAGACGCCCCCATCTCATGTAGAAATGGGGAAAATGGAAATGATGATGATAATGATGACCTATTTTATGGAACACTGGTTCAGATATATTGCATAACTATCATTTTTTATCATAAAAACGAAGACTGAAGTGTATACAGAAGTAGTTAAATCTGCTGGCTGGGTGTTGGAGCTATCTGTAGATGAAAGTAATTTTTATCTGTTTAGTTGAAATGGTTAGTAATCTACTTTGCAAGACTTGTATTTATTTGTGTGAAATAAGAGGAAATGCTTTATTATTATCACAGTTGGATGTTTGACGTATACGGTTAGTAAAATGCCTGTAATTGGTGTGTACAAGGAACTTCTTTTTGTTGTTTGATCACTGTTTGATCACTAAACAGCAGTCATTAATCTGGAAGGGTAGGAGTAATGTCACACACTGTACTATTTTTGCTGAAATCAGTATAAAACATATTGCTGTGGCATGTATTTTATGTATGTATGAGTTTGTGTGTTGGGGAGGCTGCAGTGTCTAGCAATAATGCTAAGTGGCTTTCTTTGGTGGCCTAACAGGATGCATGTGAAAATAACTGATCATTGGCATTGTCATCTCTCAGCACATGGTACTATTTACTTATTTATTTATTTGACATTTGTTTACTGGGAAATTCCGACTGGGTCAGAAAGTGCCTGTTTTCAAAGAAGGCTTGGGGAGAAAAGCTCTACAATCACGATATTTCAAAAATAAAGTTCAGATATTTTAAATCACAGTGTATCATATTACACTACAAAATATCAAGTTCACATATTTTTAGTCACAAAGTGTTCTATTACACTACAAAATATCAAGTACATATATTTGTAGTCACAAAGTATCATGCTACACTACAAAACATAAGAATGAAAAGATTTAATGAGAAAAACATAGAACATATGTTTCATTGTAGAGTACAACGAGAAACAATAACATGAGTTGGAGAAAATATGTGAGGGAAAACTCAAGTCATATTATTTGTCACATAGATTTGTCACATAGAAAGAGGTAGAGGAAAAGTCTGGAGTGATGAAGCGGATAAGGTAAGGTAGTGGGAAAAAACAAAAGATAGGAATGGAGTGGATTTAGAGGCTTGTGAAGTGTGATTTAGGTAGAAGGGGGAGAGTGAAGAAAAAGTGAGCAAGTTCAGCTAGGATTCACACAGGAGCAGGTCCATGATTTTGTAAAGTTTTCTTTTAGGGATAATTTAAAGGTAGTAGGTTAGAAATCGTTCTGGTGGTTAGAGGTATGGAGTTCTATTTTTTTTTTTATGCTAGAACAGTTTTTTTTCCAGGGGATTTATTTGGTTTATTTCTTTATTTTTGCTGCTGAGTACTAGAACATGCTCTTTTTTTCAGGGGATCTATTTGGTTTATTTATAATGAGACATTTTTTTCTGATCTAAGAATTTGTTTAGGGAAATATATGTTAATTTAAGGGGTAAGAGCTGGGGAGGCTATGGTCTGTCTATGATTTTATATATTGCTATAAATTGAATGTAGGAGAGGTGCAGGGGAAGTTTCAACCAGCTAAGAGTATGTACAGCTTTACAGTGATGGGTAAAGGAGGATGAATTAGTAGCAAACTTGGCAATTTTGTTGTAGCAGCTTTCAAGCGTGCTTTTTATGGAGGATTGTAAAGTGGTTATAATTAGTGCGCCATAGAGTAGGGAGGAGGGAAGGCAGGTTTGTGTGTTCAGAAAATGTTTAATTCTGTGTAGCATGCCGAGCTTTTGATGGGTTTTCTCGATATTGCTTTGGAAGTGGAGGTCAAATTTAAGATTACCATCTGTTATAACTCACACATAGATATGGTGTGTTTGTATTGGAGAGGTTGCACTTAGGTGAGTTTTGTAAAGGAAATGTACTAGGGTCTAAGGTACAGGAAGTTAACTGTGTGGCAGTGGGTGTGTTACATGAGTATGATGTTAAATTGACAGTGCAATCTATGATGTATATGTATTAAATAGGTAGCTGTTTGAAGAGGGGAATGTCTGGGTATGGGCTGAGATCATTTTTTGCACCTGGGTTGATGAGAGAAGATATGCAGGACCAGAATTTTTTAGGGTTGTTCTTATGGCTATCGTGTAGGTGAGTATAGCAAGACTTTTTATCTCTGTTAACTTATTCCTTGACTGGGTTTCATAGCTGTCTGAATAGTTGTCAAATGTTGTCATTTATATTATTTTGCTAGTTAATCCATGCCTTGCCTCTTTCATAAGGAGTTTGTATTGGTTGGTGAGCCATGAGGTATGACTGTTTTTAATTATTTTTGTATGATCTGGGGCTAAGATGTTTAGAATACTTAGAAATGCTGCACTGAAGTATTCACCTGAATCATTTAGGGGAGCCTTTTTAGGGTGGAAAAGTTCACTGCTTCCACAGCTTCAATGAAAGACTTTTTGGAGAAACTGGAGAGATTTCTTGTACTTTTGAGAGTATGTTCCTTTATTAGTTGTTTAATTCTCCTGCAGGTATAAGCAGGTAGATTGTCACTTAGTGTATCAGGGAGGGTACCTGAGGATATAAAATTAGATGGGATGGTAACCAGAATCCAGTCCATAATAGGTTGCTGGGAGTTATTTTTGCCATATCTTGTTGGTGTATTAATAAATTGAGAGAATTCAAAGAGGTTCATGCTGCTGCTGTTTGATGAATTTGTGTATAAAGACTGCCAGTCAATGTAATCTAATCTAATTTGTGACAGTATCTGCTATCCAGGGTAATATGTTTTCAAGTATTGGAATGCTCTGTCATGGGGAGATATATAGCATAGCAATGCATATGCTCTTGGCTCGATTAAGTTTTAGGAATGAAATTAGAATGTCTGCTTTTCAAAAATTTGAGATTGTACCTGTATAGGGAGTCACTGTGGGCATATCTGGGAAGATTATAGCTAATACACCTGCTGTTTTATGTGTTCTATTGAGTCTAATAATATAACCAAGGGGTAGTATTTCATTATCTTTTATTTCAGACTTTAGCCATGTCTCTGTTGTGGTTAGGATGTCTGGGTTGTGTTGAGTTATGCAGGCATGAACATCTGTGATTTTGTTGCACATGTGTCTAAGGTGTTTAGAGTTATTATTTTTAACCTTTTAGGATGTATTCTTTGTTTGGGCCTTGACTGGTACCTGGGTTGGGTGGATGTCACCACATTCATGTATGGTGGAGAAAGATGGTTTGTTTATTATGGAATATTTAGTAAAGATTGGTAGAGGTTTTATCTTTACATTGGGACTGACTTTATTTTTAGTATTTGGGGGTGAAATAGTGGAATGGAGTTATAGGGAATAAGCTTGAAGAGATTTGTGAATAGCTAGTGGGAAGATGGTTGATAGGTGAGGATGAAGTAATGGTTGAGGTATGTTTATTTATTATTACTACTGGTGGGGATGTTAGGAATGAGAGCACGAGGATGAATAAGGTGATACAGGTAGAAAGCAGCATGGTTAGTGTGGCAACAATCTTGCAGTATGGTTAGGTGAGGTAATGAACAGTGATAATAGTGTGCAGAATAGGCAGGTTTTGATGGAGAGGCAGCAGAGTGATATTTTAGAAGGAACTTAGAAGAGAAGAGGGTGGAGATGGTACAATGAGAACAGTTTGTGATTGGATAGTGCATTTAGGTACAGGATAGGAAGATGAGTACAGGAGGTGGAATAAGTGAGGTATAAGTGTAGATGTAGTGGGAGTGGGAGTGAATTGAGGGTAGAGTAGGGGAGCAGATTGAAGCCAGAGTATAGCGAGGGCTGAATGGAGTGGGTTGGCCCACCATGGAGTGAGTACCAGAAAAACAGTCTGTAAAACTGCAGCAAGACAGAAGGTAAGACAAGAACTGATCATTTTAAAGACAGGAACACAAGCTGCTAGATTGCTGTTAACATGCACCTAAGTTAACTGCAGCCGGTAGTATTGCAGAAACTTTGGCTTGAGATGAGGATACAGTAGCTGGAAAAACAATTGAGTTGAGGTGACAGTCAGTCAGGTACTGTAATGGAATGCAGTTACTCCCTCCAAAGGTTGGTTTACCAACAAAAAAAAAAAAATCAGTGAGATAGACAGTTTGTGGATACAAAGACAAGGTCTTTGAACTTTAAATACTTGATGCGAGTCACAGCATTTAAATTTATTGTTATTGGCTTTTATTGCCTTACCATGGAAATTTTGCACTGCTAAAGTGTTAATTTAGCTTCTCCTTCAGCAGTATAAGGCCTGTAGGTCTGGGTAGGCATGGGCGCATCTTTCCAATGGACTCAACACTGCAGTACAGAACACGATGAAATGAGGGAAAATAAGGTATTTCATTAACTTTATAACTTTACACTACAACCTATCCCCACATCTTTTATCCACAAACTTATTAGCAAACTTAAACCTTGTACTCCTTCAGCTGACAAGCTCCCATCTCTCTACCTCCAAAGGGCTGCCAAAGTGATTGCATACCCTATATCCATACTCATAAATAGGACACTCCAAGAAGGAACCGTCCCAGAGATCTGGAAAGTTTCCCATATTATTCCATTACATAAAAGGGGTAACTCTATCGATTACTCCAACTACAGACCAATTGCTCTCCTTTCCCCATTAGCAAAACTTATGGAAAAATGTATTCACTGGCAACTCCTACAACATCTCACTCTGCACAACATAATAGCAAACTGTCAACATGGTTTTAGACCTCATCACAGTACTACTACTGCTCTCTTATCCTTTGTAGAAACCATCAATAAGAATCGTAATAACAACCTTCTCTCTTCTGCTCTCTTTATTGACCTCTCCAAAGCATTCAACATGGTCAACCATTCCACCTTAATTAACATACTTGAATCCCTCTCCTTTGACAACCTTGCCACTAAATGGTTTAAATCTTACCTTAGCAACAGACAACAAGCAGTTCTATGGGGAAATCAACTCTCTTCTCTCCTACCCATAAACATTGGTGTCCCTCAGGGCTCCATTCTTGGCCCACTTCTATTCTCCCTTTTCATTAATGATCTCCACTCTGCTATCCCTCAAGCTACCTGCATCCAATATGCAGACGACTCTACCCTTATCTGTTCTGCATCTTCTCCTTCTGAACTCTGCTCACTTACTCAAAAGATCTTCAACTCAGTTGAAACATGGTTCTATAAACGTTCTCTCTTACTAAATGCCAAAAAAACTAAACTTCTTCTCTTTACTCCCACCACCCGATCCCCTTCCTTACACTTCACCATTTCCTCTAATAATACCACAGTTATCACACCCGATCCTACAACAAAACTGTTAGGAATAACCATTGACAATAATCTCTCTTTTAATCAACACATTAATAACACCATTAAATCAGTCAACAGAAAAATAGGATCCTTATATCGAATTAAACCCTTCCTAACTGAATCTGCTAGAGCCAAAATTGCCCACTCCCATCTATTGTCAACACTTCTCTACGCTTCACCTATATTTACCAACCTTAAGAAATCTAACCTTAATAAACTGACTACATGCTACAATAACATCGCCCGCTTTGCCACTGGCAACCCCTTCAGAACCCACCACTGTATTAACCTGAAACATCTTGGCTGGCTGGAATTCCAAAACCTTCTGCTCTTGCCCCAACTGAACATTGCCCACAAAATACTGCACCAGCCTTCAAACACACCTATACTCTCAGAACTTTTAATCCCATATAATAATCTAAACTCCCTTCGTTCTTCTAGAAAACTTATGGCTAAATTAACAAAGTCCAATAACTCAGCTGGTGACTCTCTTTTTTCCAGTACAGTAGGAAGGAACTGGAATCTACTACCCAGTGACACAACACTAATCTCATCACTGCCCCTCTTCAAACAAAGAATAAAAGTACATCTGAAAAGTCACTGGCTCTGTTCCTGCACTAAACCTGACACAATTTCTACCCCTTCTCTATCTCATTACTTCCCCCGCATCTCTCTCCCTCTTCCCTGAACAACTTTCTTTTATTTCACTTACCTCTTTTCCTCTTTGCTGAAAGCCTGTTTAACCCTTTCTTATCCTTTCTTTTTTACTTTTCTCTTCTCTTACTGTCCTCCCACCTCTCGTCCCTACTCACCTTTCCCTGATTTTTGCTTCTCTATAGTTTAGTTTGTTTATAGGTAATGATATTAGTTCCTATTTGTAAATTGTTTTTGCATGCTAACTTTTCTTTATTGTCTTTACATTTATCCTGTTGTTTTTGTTGTATTTGACTTCAAATGTTGTATGTTTTTTACATATTCTGTGGAGCTTTTCTCTCCGGGCCTCTACTGAAAATGGAAATATATCCAGCTAGACTAGCCCGGTCAACAAATGTAAAATAAATAAATAAATAAAATAAAACTTTAATTTGATTCTTGGAAACTGCCTTACATAGATTTTAACTGAATGTATTGCTTCTTTTGTACTTTTGAGCTGGAGGTGAAATTAAGCTTTGGTAGTGAGATTATGTTAACTTTTGCAGCAGCAAGTGTCAGACATATGTGCTGAGCACACTGGTAGGGACAGAGATTAGAATAGTTAGGCTTGTTTGATGTTTGGACCGGGTAGATAAAGTATTATTTGTCTTTACTCTGTTGCATTAAGTAGTGTTTGGACAACATAAGTATTGCACTATATTTCACAGTTGTACATTTCTGCTATATAGCCTTTAAACAGGAAAATATGGAAGTGAACAAGAGATATGTGCAGGTATACATGTTTGGGATTACTGAGATGGAGGCTCCCCCAGTTTATAAGGGCAGATGCAAACTAAAGTAGCTAACAAAAGATGCCAACAGTAAAATAAACGCTCTTGCATACACATTAAGGAAACTGCGTTTTCGTCATAAAGACTTCATCAGACCAACAAAAGATATGTGTTGGCATGCAAGTTTAGGATTACTGAGATGGAGGTTTACAGATTTTAGAAGGACAAGTAGAATGCCTATCTCAGTTAGTTCCCACTCTTTGCTTCACAGCACAATACAGTCTGTAAATGTAACATTTAAGCACTTTAGGATAAGCTGCATGGGTTTTTAACATATATGAAAAAAAATAGGCAATTGCCCAACTCTTCTCACAAACAGAACTGCCTCATATTCTTGAATGTGGCTCTTTGGAGACTGCATATCCTTCTTGTCTCTGTCTGGGTTTGTTCATAAGCTATGGTTTCCTTCAACATATAGTGTACGTAAATTAGCTTTCCTCCAGTTTGCCTGTAGGTAAGAATGTGTGTGTATACCTGGGTGTCTTGTGGTAGATGTGGATTTCAGGGGCTGTAGCCATGCATTGGTATTTAAAATAATAACATCACAGATTATTTTCTGTGAACAATCATAATATTGCAAAAAATATCTAGTCTAAAACCAACACTGTCTAGAGGTGTGAGAAAATGTCATGGTCACTTGTAAGGGGAGCTGGGGATAGTGTAGTCATTGCTACTTTAAAGTTTGCTTACAGTCAACAGTCTGAGGTATACACAGAGTGCCACTATAGCATGTGTATGAGCTTTGGCTCTGTGGTCATTATACTTATAACTTTACCCAAATCTCAAAAGTATGGACAGGAAGTGTCTATACCTTGTCTTGAGGCAGCGTACTATTTAAGAGCAGCAAATTGGAATAAATTAGTGTGATTAATATTGTTTTCACTTTCCACAGAATCAAACATCAGACACATATATAAGCATTTTTTTGGGGGGGTAGTGGTAAGAAGGTACATTATATACATCTGACAGCAACAACTTAAACTATGTTAGTGTGTTCTGTATGTTCTTTCAGTTACATTCTGCAATCAAAGAGGTACACAGAAGGTGTCTGCCATTTGTGGGTAGGAGTGAGAAAGCATGCTGTATATATTTTTAACAGCAGCCATTTGAAATGCATGACTATAGCAGTTTGTGCGTTCACCCTAGTATAATACCAGGTGAATACACAGAAGGTGACTATTTGTTTTGGGGGGGGGGGCAGCCACTCCCTGTGTCGGGTGACATAGTGGTGCAGTAGATAGTGTTGTCACCTTATAGCAAGATGTTCTGCAGTTCAATTCTCAGTAAGTGTGCCATCTGTGCAGAGCCTGCATATCCTTCCTGTGTTCTTGGGAGTTTCCTGACATATTCCAAGAAATGCAGTGGATCGGGCACTTTAAACTGGCCACAGGTGTGAGTGTGCATGCAAGTGTGTGTGGTATGGAGGAGCAGCTGTGGCAAGGCTAACCACCCAGTTGTATGAACCTTGGCTCTAGATGACTATCACTTTTAAAGTGACACCCTGACCCCATGTGCAATAATGGGAAAAACAGGTTGTGTATGGATGGATGAAGAGAGGCACTCTTCCCTGATATTATATATGTCCCCTTACAGTAATAATTATGTAATAAATAAATAAATTAAACCAGGAGTCTTCGGCTGTTTCCCCTTCTGTCCTTCCTCTGACAGCAGTCACAAGTATACTTGGAGTCTGCAACCTCACTCCCTACAGGTACATACTTTAGTGGCTACCTGGTTTAATCTCTCTTCTTTATGCTATAATCAAGCACTTTTTCAACCAAAGGGATTATAAGTATTTGCTAATTCCCCTGCCCATTTAACAAAATCCTGTGTCATTGTTATCACGTTTTATTGTGAAAGGCTATTTTATCAGACATAAGTCTTCCTTGAATGAAAAAATAAGCCTGATGTTTTTAATTTTATTTATTTAGTCCTTCATTGGATCATATAAAATGTACCTTAGAACATCTGTAACATTATAGCTTCTGGGAAGCTCTCAGACCACTGACTTAATTTGCTTATTTATTTCACATCATTACAGTGCATTCTTGGGTGGTGCAGCGGCTAGTGTTGTTGCCTCACAGCAAGAGGTCCACGGGTTCAATTCTCAGCTGGGGGGGGTCTTCTGTGCGGAGTCTGCATGTCCACCTTGTGGCCACATGGGTTTCCTCTGTTGCTCCAGTTTCCTCCCACATTCCAAACACATGCAGTAGGTGGAATGGACACTCGGAATTGGCTATAGCTGAGAGTGTGTGTGTGAGTGATTGGCATGAATGAACTACCATGGCAGGGCTAGCCACCCAGTGGCGTAAACCTTGGCTTGAGATGATTGTCACTGCTGAAGTGACACCCTGACCCCATGTGCACAATGGGGAAAAGGGGTTTAGGATGGATGGATTACAGTGCATTCTTGGTCAGATAGAGTTTGCTGAAAGGGTGCAGGAAGAAGCAAATTTGAATTTCTTTCCTTACTCTATTTTTTTTGGTCATGCATCAATGGATTAAAAAATGTAAAATAGCTATAAAATGTACCTCATAACATCTATAACCCAGTGGCTTGTGAGAGTCTAATAGCAATAGACCCCAGGCTTAATCTGACTATTGTTTGCACCATTATTACAGTGAAATCTTTGCCTGTGTTGAAAGCATTGAAAAAAGGAAAGCTGAAGAAAAGGGCTAGATTTATTTCCATAGTAATGATTTTTATTCAGGCTATCATTGGATCAAAAGAGTTGGGGAAAAAGTATACAATGCACTTCAGAACATCTGGTACCCTAATGACATCTGGGAGCTTATCATTCCTTAATTCAATCATTTTCTCCACAATTATTACAGTAACATATGATATGCTGTGAGGATGCTGGGAAGTTGAATAATAAGATAAAATGTGGAACACAATTAAAAAAATAGTACTTTGGATCATGTAAGGAGGCCCTGGTGAAGGAGGTAACTGGGGGGTGAGGGCACACATGTGTGTGTGCGTGTGTGCGTGTGTGTGTGTGTGTGTGTGTGTGTGTGTGTGTGTGTCTGTCTGTCTGTCTGTCTGTGCAGCACAGGAGACACATTGCCCTTTGTGTAGGGCACCATGTTTTGCTGCTGAAGACATGAATATTAACATCAGGTCAAAGGGAAAACTAATAGTTGTGTAATGATGACTAAGTACAGAGATGCAGAAGCTGAGAAATGCTCCAAAATTCTCTTTGATGATGAAAAGGGACCACTATTTCTGATATAACTAAATGGCAAAACTATTAAAAAAGGAGTATTAGCAGATCCTGGTAAAAACATTTTTATTTATCCTTTGTTGATCAAGTTTGTAGCCTCTTTTCAAGGGAGACCTGAGGTGGCATTTATTCTGCCAGGGAGAATTTGGCCAGAACATCAGGGACATCCCCTACTCATTCTACGAGTGCAGAAGGACACTTTTCTGACTTCCCTTCCAAGTGCAGAGGTGGCTCAGAGAAGTAGGATGCATGGAGGATAGAGAAGTGGTTGTTGGTGAGAATAGAGCTGTTATTCAAATAGCAAAGGAAGCTAACGTGATGGAAAATGAGTCAGAAAACATATGAAGAAGGAGAAAGGATAAAGGAAAATGGAGGAGAGGCAATTAAGAGGCAAACGGCGGGAGATGGAATAAAAACGGTCAATTCTGAGGAGTTGTTTCAGCACAATGGACAAAACTTGGACCGAACCACAAAAGGAGGGGGAGTATCAATATTCGTCAAAGATACCCGCACCTCCAGGTTGGTGGCACTGCAGGAAGCATCAGAGACTATCCATGTGCAACTAACTGTGGGTAAAACTGCCTTCCAGTTTATAGCCTGCTACAGACCACCCTCCCAAACCCAGGAACCCCACTCGGCCTTCCTGAGAACACTGGAAAATATGAAGGTCTCTCCAAACACCATTATATTGGGTGACTTCAACTACCCAAACATAGACTGGGAGCATTACTCTAGCTCCAACACCCTAGCCCAAAGGTTCCTAGAATTTATAAACTCAAATGCTATGGAACAAGTTGTTACCACTCCCACAAGAGAGGAAAACATACTGGACCTGATCATTACCAACATGGGGACTCTATGCTCCAGACCAGAAGTGTATCCCTCACTGGTAAGATCAGACCATAAACTAATCTCACTGGATATTCACATCCCAACCCCACCCCCCTGCCCAGAAAACCACAGTGAAAAACTTCTCTAAAGCAAATTTCACACTCCTCAAAACTGAGGTGGAATCCTTCAAAGCTCCCGGGCCTGTGGAAAATACGGCCCAGATAGCAGAATCCTTTATAAACACATTCTATGAACACCTTCAGGAATGCATGGATCATGCAATCCCAAATAAAAACAAGACCCAATCCTCCAAAGGCAGGCATCCTGTCTGGTGGACCCCAGCCATAAACAAACTATACAATAGAAGGAGGAAGCTACTACATGATAGAGCAAAATCCCAAAAAGGGAAGGCATCTCTGATCAGTATTAGCAAAAAACTACGGGCACTCATAAAATCGTCTAAGGCCAGCTTCGAGAGAAAAATTGCACAAGACACTAAGGATAATCACAAGGCTTTCTTTAGTTATGTTAGGAACCTGGGTGGGAATTCCCAGATATGCTCAGAATCAGTCCAAAATGACAAAAAGTACACCAAACCCACAGACATTGCCAACATCCTAGATGACAGGTTCAGCGCAAACTTCTCCCCCCCTCTCCACCAAAAGGCAAATATCTATCCCAGCAGAGTTCTGCCCCCCTGACATCTCAGATGCTCAGGTAAGAGCCGCCCTCTCCAAAGCAAAAAACACAGCATCAATGGGACCAGACAGTGTCCTGGGCTGCATCCTACATGAACTCCAAAAAGAGCTAAACCCAAACATAAAACTACTGTTCAATCTCTGCCTTACTACAGGATATGTACCCAAAGAGTGGTGTACAGCAACAGTGGTCCCTCTCTACAAAGGTGGTGCCTCAACGGATCCTGGAAACTATCGCCCCATAAGCCTGGTCTGCAAAGCTATGGAAAGGATCATCATGGACCTCATAAATAAAGATATTGGGGACTACAGACACTGGATCCTACCCAGTTTGGCTTTGTTAAGGGCAGATCCTGCCTCTTAAACCTGGTCGATTTCTTTGAAACAGTCACCAAGGCCATTGACGAGGGGAAGGTGGTCCACACAGCCTACCTGGACCTCGCAAAAGCCTTCGATACAATACCCCACTCGGGCATTATAGATAAGCTCACCAGCTTAAATATAAACCCCTATGTCACTAGATGGGTTGCAAACTGGCTCAAGAACAGAACCCACATGGTTAGAATTGCTGGAGCCATGTCAGACTCCAAACCAGTTACAAGTGGCATCCCACAAGGCTCAGTCCTGGGACCTCTCTTGTTCGGTATATATTTCTTGGAGGTACAGGCCAACACGGAAGGACTGTGGCTGACCAAGTTCGCAGATGACTGCAAATATGGTGCCATAATTGACTCTCCAGCCGACACAAGCATCCTACAAAAGGGCCTCATAGAAACTGACAACTGGTGCCAGAGCCATGGCCTCAAACTAAATGCCAAAAAGTGTAAAGTCATCCCCTATGGCAAAAACGAAGTGCCCACAAATTACCACATAGGTGGAAATCCATTAAGTACGGAAGAAGTACTTAGGGACCTGGGGACCCAAGTTGATAGCAATCTCTCTTTTGACAACCACGTGGCCAAAGTGGTTAGAAAAACATTTTATATGGCCCACTTAATCATGAAGGGATTCTCATCTAGATCAGGGGAGGTCATCATGCCTCTTTACTCATCCCTCATCAGGCCCATAATTGAGTACAATGCCTCTTACCAGACACCTGCAGCAACTGGAAAGACCCCAAAAGTACCTCACCAAGAGGATCAAAGGGCTCAAACAGATGTCATATGCTGCCCAGTTAAAGAAACTTCAGCTCTACTCAGTGGCATACCATCTGCTCAGAGGCGATCTGTGCCTGATGCATAAAGCCATGTCGAACCTGGAATTAATGGACATGCTGCACCTCAGAAAATCCAAATCCCATCGAGCTATGCGCTCGAGAGACTTGAACCTCAGCACTGAAATAAATAGGACATGCTGGAGGGACAGATTCATAACCCAGAGGCTTCCTTCATTCTGGAATAAAATCCCAGTCCAGGTTAGGCAGAGTCCCTCATTGACTCTCTTCAAGAGGAATCTTGATGAGTGGATGGGAGATCGTAGGTTTACCCCGGGTATCACTTCTGTGTTTCTGTTAGACAGAGGCACAGTATACTAACCTCGAAAAAGGGCATAGCAATATGCATTTAAAATGGGTGGCGAAAGCCAAACACACTCTGGCTAGGCTTATAAATTCCCTAGGGCAGATAGCCTAGTATGAACCTATGAACAATATTTTTGTAACTGATATTGAAACAACTAAGTGTGTTGTTACAACCCTGCAATTGGGAGGGTTGCAGGATGTTTATCTTAAGAAATTAATAGATCAAAGTGAGCCAGAGAGGGAGAAAGCAGTGTCCTGGGGAGAAATAATGCACAAAATTCAAGAAGATGAAAACCAAGAGACAAAGAAAGAAGAAAAGAAATCATATGCGCAAATGATAAAGGAACAAAGAAGGCAGAAGTTAAAAGAAAATATCGAGTGAGGATAATAACAAAACAGAAAACAAACTAGACAGGTATGAAATATGGGGCATCATTTCACCACTTGGTATTGAAGCCAGAGAGAATAAAGAGATTTTCTAGGATGTGTGTGTATGTGTGTGTGTGTGTGTGTGTGTGTGTATATATATATATATAGATATATATATATAGATATATATAGATATATATATGGGTCTATTTCGGTTGGTTGAAGTTTCAGAACTTTGAAACCCACTTGTATGAGACCACTTGTTCGAAGTACTGAAACTTCAAAAACCAAGTGAGGAGATCACAATGCAGCGCAGAATGGGAATATTCCCTTTTCCTCATTGTAGTGCGATCTCGGAGTTGGTATATTTAAGTAGTGGGTGTGGGGGGTGCCCCCCCTGCAAAATATTTTTTTTTGTGTGTTTTTTTTTTAGTTAGCCGATCCTGCAACTAGACTTCAGCGAAAGTGCACTTTCGTTGAAATGCACTTTCGCTGAAGTGGCCATCTACTTTTCTTTTTCAAAGTAATGAAATTTCGACGAAGAAAAGTAGATCCATATATATATATATATATATATATAATGGGTCAGTAGTGTTACCTAGTAGGGGTATCACAGTTCTCCATGACAGACAATTAAAAGAGATTGGAGCAGAGCTTGGTGATATAGTTACAAGTTCTGATAATTGTAGAATATGCTTTTAGTTTATAACTTAATCAGGGTTGATACATGAGCATAGCCAATTCACTTTGAGATACTGTTTGAGATTTTTTTGAAGAGACGTTTGGAGGATTGTAGGGTTATATAGTTTGGCAGTTTGGCAATGAATTCGAGGCTTTGCCAACAAAGTTGACAAACAGGGATTCACCAGCAGAGTTATTAGCTTTGTGGGTTTGGACCAGTAGTTTATTGGCTGACCGTAGGGATCTTAAGTTGCTAAATGGCTTAATAATATTTTTAATTGAAGGGGGTATCCTCAGGGTGGTACAAATTTTGTACGCTATTAAGAGTTGATTGAATTGAATTAAGCTGGGCAGTTCTAGCCACTCTAGTTGTTTAAGGTTCTGGCAGTGGTGGGTTCTATAGGTGGAACCAGTGGTGAATCTGGCAGTATGATTGTAGCTATAGGATAGCTTACCTAGTTTGGATTTGTTGAGGTTTGAGAGTACAGGCGAGGCATATATAAGAGTAGATAGTAGGTGTGATCGAGCGATTGCAGTCCTAGCCAGTGGGGTTAAAAATGTCTTGTTTCTATACAGTGATCCAAGCTTCTTATTGATGGTCTGTATGGTTTTGTTGACCTGTAGGTCAAATTTGAGATTATTGTCTATGATAACCCCTAGCAGTTTGGTGTGATTATCTGGGGAAATAGTGGTATCATTGTTAGATGTGACAGAAAATGAAAGTGTGGTGGATCTACTAGTGGGAGAGAAGAGTTTAGTTTTATTGGGATTCAGAAGTAGGCGTTGGTTGGTGAGCCAATTCACGACAGTGTTAAATATATTTTGGGTTAAGGTTTGCAAGTTGGATGGGGAGGTGGCTGAGCAGATGAGAGTGGAATCATCTGCTTATTGAATGCAGGTGGCTTTAGGGATAGCAGTGTGGAGGTTGTTGATAAAAATAGAGAAGAGTAGTGGACCTAGTATGGACCCTTGAGGGACACCAAGTGTAAGAGGTAACTGGCTGGAAAGTTTGCCCTGCCATAGTACCGCCTGCTGTCTACCAGTCAGGTAGGACTGGAGCCACTGGATAGCAGGCTTGTTGAGGGAAATAGATTTAAGTGAAAGAATGAGAAGTTCATGGTTGACCATTTTAAAGGCTTTTGATAGGTCAAGAAAGAGGGCAGAGGTTAGACTATTGTCATTCCTGTTTTGGTTTATGGCAGTAGTAAAGGAAAGGAGGGCTGAGGTGGTGCTGTGGTATGGCCTAAAACCATGCTGGGAGTCGGATAGTAAGTTATTCTGTGAAAGGTATTGCATTAGTTGCTTGTGTACACATTTCTCCATTATTTTGGCTAGTGGGGAAAGAATGGCAATGGGTCTATAGTTGGATATGTCTGAGGAGCTACCACCTTTATGGAGTGGGATGATGTGAGATATTTTCCAGAGGGAGGGGATAGCATTTTCGGATAAGGTTCTGTTGATGAGGATAGATATGGGATATGCAATGGCGTCTGCAGCTATTTGTAGGTACTCTGCAGGGAGGAGGTCAGCAGCGAGGGTGGTAGGTTTTAATTTTTTTTAGAAGTGTTTTGATAAAACTAGTGGATATTGGTTGGAAGCTAAAGTCCGGGTGATTATTAGGTAGATTAGGCATGTGGTTTAAGTTAGAGGGGGTTAGTTGATTTGCTAGCGATTGGATTGTTTCAGTGAAAAAGTTATTAAAGGCTCTAGCTATGGTCTTTGGGGAACTATGGGTGTAGTTAGCCGGGGTTGGGGTGGTGGAGTGACCTGGAAAAAATAGTTGATTTAAGCCTGCCCATAACTTTTGAGGGTTGTTGTGGTGTTTTAGTAGGAGATTTTGGTAGAAGCTTTTTTTATCCAGTAAAATAGATTTTTTGTATCATTCCTGAGTTGACGATATTTTAGATGTCAAGTGGGGCTTTGGTTGTTCTCCAGCTGGCCCAGGCTCTGTTTCTAGTTTTGATTTTAACTTTGGTATCTTTTGTGAGGCATGGTGCTGTATTTGATCTAGTTTTTATTGTATGTGCTGGAGCATGGGAATCAATGATACTTAGGAATATAGTGTTAAAGTGATCTATGGCCTCCTCTAATATTAGATTTTTTAGTTTTGACCAGTCAACTGCTTTTAATTCATTTTGGAATATAGCAGCATCAAAGCTTTTCTTGTTTCAAATGTTTTATATTTGGGCTGGTGAGGGTTTCCTGCCTTATGTTTTATGATATAGGTTAGACAATGGTCGCTGAGGTCATTAGGGAGAGTACCAGCTGTGTACAGTTGGGGTTGGTTATTAACTAGGATCTAGTCTAGGATACTTTCCTTGTTGGTTGGTTTGTTTATCCTAGTGGGAGAGGTTATGGTCTGTTTAAACCCAGATAAGTTTATATGAATGGGGGGGGGGGGTCAGAGGACCAGGGGTGCCAGTCAGTGTTAAAATCACCAAGAACTACGGTTTCTTGGGGATAGGTAGTGGTTAACCAGTAAAGACGATCTTCAAGGGTATTTAGGTTGTTGCCTGGTGGAATGTATGCACAGATGATGTTCAAGTGTTTGTTTTGGTTAATCTGTAGCGTGGTTATGAGGAGTTCCGCATTATTGTATTGGGGAGGTTGAATGGTGTCTCTATTAAAGGTTAGAGTATTTTTGTAAAGGACTGCTATCCCAACTCCTTTCCTTGTAGCACGGTAATAAACTTTCTTACCACCTGGATCCCAAACATATTGAAATTGCCTGAAGCCCTTTCCTATGGTATAGAATATGCACACAGGTCATTAACAGCATCAGGAAATTCATCTTTAATCAAAAATAAACCAAGATCCATAATTGTCAGACTTTTGTCTACTCAAGACAAAGAACTTATCCTTAAAAATGCCTGGACTAATACACCTATTAAATATCATGATGCTTTAATCAGATTTGACAAAGACTACTCTATAAAAGTGGTTTCTAAAAGAAAAACATTTCTGCCAATAATAACAATTCTGAAAAAGAAGCAAATGAACACGCATCTCATTTCCAGCAAGACTTAAAAGTCTTTCTTCCAGAGGGAATAAAAGTATTTGAAACAACAGATTTAGCAATAAAATATCTTTCTAACAATATCATCTTGATACAAGAAGAATCTATGGACTGGACAAATAGTACACCAAAAAAGAATGCAGAGGTAAATAACTTGAAGACAATTGAACCGAAGAAAAAAAATTAAAGGACAAATACATTAAGAGTCATATATACCTTAAAAAGCTTAAATAATGCCATAACAAACAACAACACATGTTCTGGTTGTTAAACCCAATGAAATAACAAGTACTTTTTTTCATTTATCTCTTACTAAGTTTACCTAGAATAGACATAAACTAATTAGACTAGTTATGAAACATCTAATGTCTAGGTAAAAAACTTAGAAACATGGGAATAGTCATGTTCATTTGATTGTTGGGGACTTATTTTCATTACAACATATTAAAATGCATAAAGTAATTAATACCATGATTCTCGTGAAGTGTTATGTCATTGAAGTTGATATAATTGTCTCTCTGTTTACTTCTGTCTACTTATAAATGTGTTACAAAGTTAAAATCCCTAGGTACATATTGTTTCTGAACGGGCTTTCAAATCATGAGAGACAATGAGTTTACTTTGAATAACTTTTAAAAATTGAAGATTTACAGCTAAGATTGTTGTTGTGGTGATTTGTTTTTTTCTGGGCTTCTGTGGATTAATGGGTTTCTATCTGCGAGAGGTTAAGGGAGTGATGTTTTTCATGCTATTCTACTATCGCCATGCAGATTTACAAATTAACTATATATCTAACCCTAAGTAATTACATCACTTGCATGAGCATTTCCTATAAAAGAGAAAAAAATCATTGTTTTCTTTCCCGCTTTGTTCACGAGCTGCTGGCTTCAGATTAATATTCACAGCAGCACTCAGACGCTCAATTTTCCCTTGCAAGCACTTCATGATTGCGTACATTGTCGTCCAAATAAATCATCAGAGGATGGTGACATGAATCTCAAAGGAGCACCTAAGTGCCAACACTACTACAAAAGTTGAAACCGTGAATAAATACAATATATGTATATTGAAGCACAAAACACGACTATAAGTACAATAAGAAAAGAGTAACAGCTATGCAATCTAATTAATTAGTCAAGAAGACAAATACAATTTAAGACTAACTGCTTGAACAGACACATATATTTAATACACTCTAATAGCCACAAAGTCACAGCCCTTGTATACTATGAACCATCATTAATCATTTAAGTTACTTAAGCTGAAAGAGCGAAAATCATATGGTTAGATTCAATAGATATTTGCAAGCCTCTTAATAAGATCTCTATATGTTAATTGTAATAAGACTATAAATTAAGTTAATATTTTACTTTAGTTGATTTAGATGAACATTAGATATACAGTGGGACATTATTTTGATGTCAGGAAATATTGTTTTAAGTTGGTAATCACCATTATTTGAATAATATGCATAAATAAAATGATATACATTTACATATTACAACAAAATGTTAATACTTTCAAATATATGTCCTCTACTCTACTGAGCACCTGACTATATTAAGCTTTAAGGTATATAAAGAATATTAATTTTATATAGCCATAAAAACAGATGCTATATTTACTAGAGCCTTATTATGTGACCTAGAAAGCCTCTTTTTCTACTATA
Organism: Protopterus annectens; assembly: GCF_019279795.1. NCBI lineage: Eukaryota > Metazoa > Chordata > Ceratodontiformes > Protopteridae > Protopterus > Protopterus annectens. The sequence continues at coordinate 1,257,400,287 of NC_056744.1, read as the reverse complement.
GATGGATGATAAAATGCAAATTCTTTTCCGACACATTGAGAAAATAGGAAATATTAATTGCAAAATTACATGTCAGAGAATATTTAACCAGCATTAAAGTCATAAAATATAGACTTTACTTGCAAAATGACACATTAAACATGTAATGAGACAGAAGATGCTATGATATGAAAATAACAGGATTTTCTCAAATTTGATCTAAGTACCTAATTCAAATTTCCTATAAAGGAATTGTAACTTTCTAAATATAAATGAAAACTTGTGTACTGTATCAGAAAGCTATGTAAATTATTGTTTTATTTTGAAAAAACATTTAAATGTTAAACTAGAAGTATTGTTTTTTGTTTTCTTGAAACTTGAATGGAAATAAGTTTACATTTTAAAAACAAACCCGTATTGGCAAATTAATTGTTTTACAAATGTTACATGTATAAACCTTAATACCTATATACATGCTTGCATATATTTATTAGCTGACTATATTATTGTTTTAAGTTATGTAAATATTGTTTCATTAAATAATGAGGTTAAGAGAAAGTAATCTAAACTTATTCTCAGACTTAGAAAGTTTGCTTGGGTAATTTTCCTAGTTAAGCAAAGAGGTATATTACCTCATAGGGATAGGAAATGGCTATTATGATTAAATATCTTAAGTTTAGGGGTTTAGGGGTTCTTTTGTTTTTTTTTTGAATGGTTTGGTGTCTACAGAAAACAAACAGAAACACTACATGAAGAAAAGTTTGAATCATACTCACAAAACAAACCAAGTGTTAAAACTATTTATAAATGCTATTATATAAAAACAAACACAAACTAAACATGAAATGTTTATCTATAAATGTGAATGGTCTCAATAATAGTAATAAAAGGAGAAATCTATACAGGTATATAAATATACGCAAGTCACAAATAGTATTTCTTCAGGAGACACACCTATTAAAGGCATAAACAATCTTAACATCAGTAACTACACAGTATTAGTAAACTCTCAACACAAGCAAAAGAAGAGAGGAGTAGCCATGCTAATTCGTAATGCAACCATATCTCCCAGAATAATTAACACTTATCAAGACACACCTGGTATGTTTTGTCTAGTGTCTATGAAATTAAATAGAAAAGTATACACGTTAGTTAACCTATACTGGATACCAGGACTTGGAGTAGGAACAGTAAAACATAATTTTTGAACAAATAATACATTTTTTTAAGGGTAGCCTAATAATAGCAGGAGACTTTAACTGTATAACAGATGACAGAGATACAAATTCAAAAATCACAAGAAGAAAATCACCAGTATCAAAGGCACTTTTAAAGTTCATAGACACAGCATGTATAAAAGATATAAATGAATTTGCTGATCCAGACTCATTAATTTATTCTTTCTACTCACGTATACATAAGACTAGCTCTAGAATTGATAGGATATACACTTCTAATGATTTAATAATAAAAATAGAAAGTGTTAAAATAGTAAGCTGCCCAATATACGACCACAATGCTTTAGTTTTTGGTATAGAACTAACACATACAAACACTAACCACATTACAAGAATACCCACTTACATCACAAAATTAGCGGACCTTAAAGAATTCTAAGAGAAAGAAATCAAAACTTTTCTTGAACTAAATGCCACAAGAGATATTTCAGAAGTATATATTTGGGACTCGTTAAAAGCATATACATATGGAAAAGTAATATCTTAGTATATCAATAAAAGAAAAACATGGAATAAAAATATAATAGACTTACAAAAGAAAGCTGATAAATTGAAATTAGAAATACAAGAAGGAAATACAGCTTTAGTTCAAGAACTATTACAAATTAATAACATACATACAGAAATATTACGCCATAAGACTATGATTAATCTAGAAAAGGAAAAATTAAACTCTTATTCCACAAACCCATTACACTCGAGACAGCTAGCTAACAGAACAAATAAAATAATCAAGTCTAAGCAAATAAAATAGTTATACATTCCTAACACAAAGAAAAATGTTACAGATCTAAATGGTATTTTAGAAGTCCTTAGACTCCAATATAACTATGATAATATTTCAAATATTCAAGAAATACCCACCAAAGATATAAAAAATTACCTAGAAAACAAAATTCCCACTTGATTAACACAAGACCAAATAGAAATTATAAGTAAATCAATTACTATGACAGAACTGAAATCACAAATCAAAAAGCTTAAAGTAAATAAAGCACCAGGTCCAGATACTATATTACCAGTTATTTATAAAATGATACCTAATCAAGTAATATCCTTACTCTTAAAAGTATATAACATAGTTAAACAAGATATAAATATCCCTCCCTTTTGGAAATACTCACTGATATCACCAATTATTAAAGCAGGCAAAGATGAGAAACAATGCTCTTCATACAGACCAATATCCTTATTAAATATAGATTACAAAATAGTCATGGCAATATATGCAGACAGGATCAAACATTTTCTTCCTATACTAATTCATGAAGACCAGACAGGTTTTATCAAAGAAAGGAATACATATGACAATCTTAAAAGAATCATATCAATAATAGATTATACTAAACATTCAAACATAGAGTTAAATATAATTTTCTTAGACATTAATAAAGCCTTTGATTATGTTGACTGGAACTTCCTAACAATAATATTGAAAGAATACAATTTTCTTGCAACTTTTAACACCCTCATCCATTCATTATATAAAGACTCCATAGCATATGTTAAACTAGGGTCATATAGGTCAGGCCCTATACAGATTAAAAAAGGAAATAAACAAGACTGTTCATTATCTCTGTTGTTATTTGCATTACTTATAGAACCATTTGCAAATCAAATTAGATCTGATAATAATATTAAAGGCATCTACATTAATAAATCGTTAAACCTCAAACTGCAACTCTTTGCAGATGACATAATTCTAACCCTCTCAGATGCTAACAAATCATTACAGGCTTTATTTAATGACATAAATCATTTTCAAAGTGTCACAGGTTTACGCTTTAATGAAAATAAAACAAAATGTATGTCATGTAATACCAAAAAGAAGCATATAAACAAAAAATATTCCAAATACATAGCAGTGGACAGTAAACTACCATATTTAGGTATAGATTTACTGGACGATTTAAATGATTCACTTGTATCAAAAAGACACTAGACAAGATAGAGCAAATCATATCTAAATGGAACAAATATATGTTTACAATAGGAGATAGACTGTATCTTATTAAATCAATCATCCCAAGATACTGTATCTAATATAAAGTGTTTCATTACCACCTCCCAAACATATCATACAGAGATATAATAAACTAACACTAAACTTTTTATGGTTTCCAAACAAACCCCAAATTGCTTTAAATAAGCATTTACCAAACTGGAAAGAAGGTGGAATTAATTTACCTGATATTGAGACATACACTATATCCTCTTTTGTCAGAAATATAACTTTATGGTCAAATACTTATTACAAACCTATTTGGAAACAAATACATGAACAGATCTATATAGAACTTAATTATAATCATATAAAAGATTGCTTAACCATAATTCCATCACCTCTTGTTTGGATGTTGAAAGAATACCTAATAGGAAAACTTAGAAACAACAAACTGCCATCAAAATATATAAATATTACATTATTATCATTTAAAAACATACATTAACAAAGTCCCAAATATTAATTCATGGTTCTTTTTAGCTTTTCCTATAGCCTTTACACCAACTATTTTTGATACATCCCAAATTCAGAAAATGAATATACTCAAGGCAAGCTCAGTAAGCTACTGGCATCAGCTGATAGAGCAAGTGAAATATTAACCAATGATCAAATAATCATTAAATATAATATAAATAATGATTTATGGCTGCTCCTACAAAATCTAAGGCAATACTTCATAAATAGAACAGAACAAATGCAACTGACAGTCAGACATTCAGTTCCAAAATTTACAGAATAGTTAATTATTATAACAAACCAGCCTTATCAAGGCAGTGGTTACTTGTCTAATATTTATAAAATTATTAAAAAAAACAAAAGTTATTCATGTAGACACTTACTGGGATTATTAAACACAAATAATTAAACATCCCCCAAATGAAGAGGAAAAATATTTTGAAAGCCTCTAAATATTCAACATTGTCAATATACTGGCAATTATTCACATGGAGATTCTTAAATAGGAGTTTCTATACACCACATAAATTAGAAAAAAATGTTGCTATTGAGGATCAATGTTGAAGATGTCAAACTAAAATAAGAGCTGACTGGCAACGTGTATTTTATGAATGTAAATGTCTTACTGTATATTGGAGCAATATTACTTACTTTTTTCAGATTGTCTTTAATGATAATTTCCAACTAACAAAGTCATTGATTTTATTCAATTCTCCTATTCCGGACTGTGTCTCAAAAAAGACTTCAAAATTCTTTGGACTTTGATTGAAGTAGCATGCAAAGTCAATACCATGCACTGGAAAATTGCGATTTCTCCCATATTCAAGGAATTCAAAAATCTTTTTTTAACAGTTGGACATATGGAAATACCTACATTGAACATCAGAACTACCAGACCTACATCACTTTTTAAATCCTGGATGGAAATACTGGAAATTTTACAGAAAATGGACAAAGATGTATGAACTGAAATATCATTCATCATAATATATTTTAAATGTTTTATTGCTTTCTTCTGTATAGACACCAATGTATATAGTTATACAATGTTTTGACGTTTATAGGTTTCACAATTGTATATATGTTATTTGATCTTAGATTTCATTTAATATTTGATAAAATATTATAATTTAAAATAAAATAAAGATTTAAAGTGGAGAATGTGAAATGATAAACTTGTGCATTTACCAAGTATAATCAATGCAGAGGGGATTAAGGAGATGGTTAGATACTGGGGATAACCAAAAAACATATTTTCTATGTGGTAAAGATGATCACTTAATTTATTCATTTCAGTTTGATGACCGGGGAAGTCCACTGGGCCAAGAAGACCCCATTTTCAGTGGATGTCCAGGGAGAAAAGCTCCAGTAACAATGACAATAACAATATTAGTAACAAATATTTAACAGTAATAATAAAACATGCATATCAAACAGAGTATGTAAGACATGATGATAGTACAATTTACAAAGTATGAAGGAATACATAAACATGCATATAAAGAGTACCTGTAGCAATAGCAGGTATATATTCATTGTGCAGATATACATTCTGTAAGTAGAGTAAAACATGGTAAGGATGTAGAGATGCAGAATTTGTGCATCAGTAAAATGATGGGAGTTCCGAATGAAATATTAGAGATGTCTTTCAGGCATAGGATGTTGTCCAGTGCTGGGGGTAAGTTAATACATAAGAAGAGAATGCTTTTCATGCTGAGGGTAAGTTAATTACATAAGAAGAGAATGCTTCTGGTATATGTTGGTAGTAAAGATGGTAAGCAAATAGCTTTGTAAAGAAATACTACAAGCGCACACAGAATTCCATAGGTGAGTCATTTGTAGACAACAGTAAGAGTATTTAAATGGATGTTAAATAGCAGATAATAAGATGAGGGTAGAAATGCAGTCCTGCAGGTAATAACATGAGGGTAGAAATGCAGTTTAGCAGTGATTGTAATGTTATGTAAGTTAGGAGAAAGGTCGGATGGTGATAATAAGCATATTTCAGGAGTAGAAAGGGAGTGTCAGTAGGGAGATGCTAATGGGTTCAAGTAGTGAAAGAGCAGAGGCAAGTCCATTTAAAGTTCAAGTAGGAGTGTAGGAGGGATTTGACGTTGGAGAGGTTTGGAGTAGTTCGAAGGGGGGGGTGAATTCCAACGTTTGGCTAGGGAGTATGAAAGCCGAAAGTGGCCTGGGATCCAGGAAGGGTTTGTGGACTTGTAGGAAGTTTTGGTTTTCAGATTGTAGTGAGCAGTTTGGAATATAGGGGGTTAAGGTGGTGGAGAGAGCAGGACAGCTGGATGGCCTGAAGATAAGTTTGTGGGCTGTGGTGTGTTTTAGGAAGTTAAGGTAGTTAGGCAGTTCTAGCAATTGTAGGACTGGAGGGAGAGGCAGTGATGGGATGAAGTTTTGGAGTATCTGGCGAATTTGCTTATTTTATTGTAGCAGGATTCTAGTTTGGGCTGTAATCCAAGTTGAAGGTTGGTGAGCAGGAGAGCACCATATACGAAGGAGGGGAGAAGGTAGGAGGAGGCTAGGGCTTTTCTGGTGGAGGGGGTGAAGAAGCGATTGTGTTGGTACAGGAGACCTAGTTTTTGATGTTTTTTTTTTATGACAGTTTGAATATGGATGTCGAATTTTGTATGCTCATCAATGATGACACCAAACAGCTTTGTATGTGATGCAATTGCAATGGGGATGTTATCCTGACTTAGTATAGTGAAGGAGGCATTGTCAATGGTGGTGGCTCTGGAGGGGGTGAAGATCATTAGTTTAGTTTTGGTTGCATTTAGGGCAATGTGGTGGCTGTGCATCTAGGTTTCTGTTTTAGTAAATGCTGACTGTGTTTTTAACAGTAGGTCAGAGGGGGAGTCAGCAGTACAGATAATTGTAGAATGATCTGCATACTGAATTAGAGAGGTATTTGGGATGGAGTGGTGGTAGTTGTTGATGAATATGTTAAAGAGTATGGGGCCTAGAACAGATACCTCAGGGATGCCGGTGGGGGTGAGTAGGAAGGCAGAGATAGAAGATTTCCATTTTACAACTTGATGTCTTTTGGAGAGGTAGCTGGAAAATCAGGCTAAGGTAGAGGGAGATAGGATGAGAGAGGAGAGTTGAGATAGGAGTATGGGTTGGGAGATGGTGTCAAAAGCTTTGGATAGGTCAAGGAATAGGGTAGATACTAATTTGCCAGAGTCACAAGCATGGTTGATGCAGTCTAGGAAGGATAGAAGGGCAGTGATTGCGCTGTGGCCAGGACAGAAACCATGTTGTGTGGGGGTAAGGAGGTTATTGTATGTTAGATATGACATAATTTGTGTATGTATACATTTCTCCAGGATTTTTGATAGTGAGGAGAGGATAGCAATGGGCCTGAAATTGGTGGTTTCATACTTTTTACTTCCAAAAAAAGCTCCGTGAAACGTAGGTAAAAAACAGATGTTTTATTCCAAATAAACATAACGTGAAGCGCTTTTCATCTACCAATAAATGGGTACACTTCATCAGACATAGTACATTGCATGTAATGTTGTTAAATAGCTTTCCATCCAAACATCTTTTAAAATTCAAACCAGTCAAACATGTTTAAAATGCCGCCAAAACCACACAATGGAAACACCCATAACAAAGTTAACCCTTAATGGTAATTCAAAGTAAAATAAATGCAGTAACATTAAAATACTAGCATTTTATATTAACACAATAAATATAAATGTGTAAAATATATATAAATATATTTCTAAGGTATAAATGTAATAATAAAATAAAAAGATTGCTGTAATACATGAAATTGCAAAACATGAACAACTTAACGCAAAATAATTTTTAATTTTAAAATACATGTCAAGGATACCAACTCATTGATACCAGGGGGAAAATAGGAATTAAATCTCAATTGCTAAATTAATTCTCTGTTTTCTAACAAAAGATCTTGGGGACCTCCCTTTAAATCAAAGGCAACTTGATCAATTGCCCTAAACAAAAAATTATGAGTAGCATTTTCCTTACAGTGCTTTGCTAATGCATTAGCAGTGTTCCCCTACCTTATACTATACGTGTGCTCATAGATCCTATCCCTTAGCATCCTGTCGGTTTGGCCTATGTAGAACGCAGGACAAACCTGGCAGGAGGCCAAATACACCACTGATTTAGAGTCACAATTGAACCTATCCTTAGTCTTAAAATCAGTGCCTCTAACACTAAAGTTTGTACCAGTAGCTATGAATTTACAATAGTTACATTTTTCACACTTATAGGTTCCATCTATCCTATGTGCGTGTTTCTTCTCCACCTCAATAATATTTTTTAAGTTTCTCCCTTTCTTGAAAATTACAAAGGGGAGTCACCTAACTTTTCTACTAGTCCATTTTCTGCAATCAGAATGTTCCAGTTCCTGTTTAAAATACCTTTCAGTTGCCAAGCTTCTAAATTGAAAATTGTAATAAAGCTTCTCATTGATACATGTTCTTGGCGATTATTGTGAGCAGGTGTGTCAATTTCAATTTCAGCTGTTATCATGAATTGACCAGATACCTCATATGGACTCTGATGTGTAACCCTCACTGGTTGTTTATTAGATAGAATCGGTCTAAACATCCCAGATCTTCTTTTGTTTTGTACCTCACCTATCAAGTCAATGACCCAACATTCTGGATAGCCTCAACTGATAAACATATTCTTTAAAATGTCACACTCATCTAGAAAACTAGAATCTTCAGTTGTCATCCTTGCTGCTCTCACCAATTGTCCTTTCAACACAGATCTTTTTTGTGCAGGGGATGACAACTGCTGTAATGCAACATAGTGTTAGAATAAGTCGGTTTACAATAAATTCATGCTATAAACCGATTTTTTTACCAAATCTTTCCTTAAATCAGCATCTAAATATGTAACAGCATTCTCATGACAAACATAGGTGAAATTAAAGAACGGGGTACTGTTGTTGAGGTGTCCAACAAATTCATCCACCTCTGACCTTGAGCCTTTAAACATTATAAAGGCAACATCCAATAACCTAGTGTAAAGTTTAACCGTGTCAGTAAACATACTGCTACTCAGGATGTTCTGGTATTCCCATTGAGCCATCACTAAGTTAGCGTAGCTACCACTACAAGGTGAACCCATGGCCACTCCTACTACTTGTCTGTAAATGGTGTTGTCAAACATCACATAGTTGTTTTTCAGTATAATGTCCATTAATTCTTGGGTAAGTCTGATCTCCCTGCCATCTGCCCCAAGACGCATCATTCTTTCAACTACCCAATCTATCCCTACTTCATGTGGGATGGAAAAATACAAGTCGACAACATCTACAGTGATGAAAATGATCTCTTTGTCAAAACCAAAACTTTCTATAGAAGCTAAAAAAGCCCAAGAGTCCTTACAAATCTGATGCTCTTTCAACATATATTTTTTTAAAATAGAATCAACATACTTCACACCTGCATAAGTGATAGATGACCTAGCATTCACTAAAACCCTCATAGGAGGGTCATGAAGGTTTTTATGTAGCTTAGGCAACCCAAATAAAGAAGGTGTCTTAGGATTTAGGTTGGCGAGGTAGTTAAACGTATCCAAATCTATCATACGTTCAATGAATAAATCATTAATAAAAGAGTTAATCATTCTGTAAGTAATGTTCATCTCATTTAAACTTGATACTTCATATGTCCCAACATCCAAAACTGACCTGCCTTTTGTCCAGTTTTGTGAGGTTTCAGCCAGTAACTAGTAGTTTATTGGTCGTTTTGGGCCAGTTTCTAGCTTTTTCCAGCTCCCTGGTATAAAACGCGGTAAACGTGCGTTAGCGCGATTTAGCGCATTTTAGCGCAATTTAGCACGGAGCTGCCACTGTTGCACACAAGGGCAGCGCCGGTTAAGCAGGTTTAAACTATTTGGGCTACCTAAAGTCCACTCTTCAAATTTTCCCTTAAAACTACCTTCCACGAACTATACTACTGATCAAATCAGCGTATCCTATAACTAAAAAGATCATCTCTACTTGACTCCAAGTAGACTATTCTCTATCTGTTAAACCTAGCACTTGCTCCTACAGTACTTATTACCTTGATACGGCACTCTTGTCATAGATAGTACCCCAAAAAGGCAACCCCCCATTTCTCGGTCACCCACGTCCCCTGGAATCTTTTTAAAGTTTTTTTTGTCTATCCTTCTAGCATGTCGAGGGATCAGTTGCTAGTGTCCTCTCCTGCTCAGCTGGTGAACCTGGGAATATTGAGGCAATGTTACAATTGCCTCATGTACACAGACAACCCTCTCCTCCTCCCACAAAACACAAATACATGCGAGAGATGCAACTATACGGCCAAACTGGAGGCTGAGCTCTCTCAACATAGGACTGGCAAGACCAGTCAGGAGGAGAAGGTTACCACACACACTATAGACCCAGTCTCACATAGTACCATTACAACCTCAAATCATACACATAAACACACAAAGACATACTGGAGGCTCTGATCAAAAATCTACCAAAACAGCAGAGGCCACCAAAGCAGACACCCAAACAACCACCACCTCAGAACACAACACCCGCAACACATAGACCTCACAGTCAGAGTGTCAAACAGTCACAGCCCTTAAGGCCAAACACAATGCCAGACACACTAGTCATTGGTGACTCCATAGTCAGACACACTGATGTCCCGCTCACCAGACTGAGTAAGGAGAAGGTCACAGTAAGCTGCCTGTCGGGCGCTAGAATCCGCCACATAACGCAAGCACTCAGGTCTCTCAACAGCAGGTACAAATATGACTCAGTCATTGTCCACGCTGGTGTAAACGACCTGAGATGTACCTCCTTGGACTACATGAAAAGAGACATTGAGGAGCTCTCTGATTATGTAGCCCAGGCAGGTATGACCCTGACCTTGAGCAGTATCCTACCTTCACCAAGAATGATGCCACAATACAGAGATAAGATGATCAGCTTTAACAATTGGCTTAAACACTGGTGTCATTCAAAGGGGATCCAGTATCTGTCTGCCTGGGATGACATGCTGGACAAGCCACGCTGCTTCGCAAGGGACGGCTTGCACCTGTCACCCTGATTCCGGATATTGGCAAAGGCTCTTGCCACCCCATAGTGCCTTTTTAGGCAAGGCTCAAATTCTAAACCTACCACCCTAGAACACAAAAAAGGAAAAAAACTAAGGGTAATGCTGCTCAATGCCAGAAGTCTGAATCTCAAAATGCACGCACTCGAGGCCCTTCTCAGTATGGAGAACATCGATGTCTGTGCTGTGACAGAAACCTGGTTCAAGGCTCCTAAGAGCACCCCAGCGCTATCAGGTTTTACCTCATATCATGCGTTCCGCCCCAAAATCCGGAAAATACTAAGAAAGGAGGGGGTATCCATATTCATCAAGGACACCCACACCTCAAGACTGGTGGCAACGCCGCGATGCATCGGAGACCATCCAGGTGCAATTAACCATAGATAAGACTGCTCTGCAAATTGTAGCATGTTACAGGCCACCCTCACAAACTCAGGAACCTCACATGGCCTTCCTGAAAACACTAGAGGGGATAAATGTATCACCAAACACCATCATACTAGGTGACTTCAATTACCCTAATATAGACTGGGAACACTACTCAAGCCCAAACACCCTAGCCCAAAAGTTCCTGGAATTCATAAACTCAAATGCCATGGAACAACTAGTCACCATCCCCACAAGAGGAGATAACATACTTGATCTCATCATCACGAACATGGGAGCACAATGTTCAACACCGGAAGTATACCCCTCACTGGTGAGATCAGATCACAAACTAATCTCGCTGGAGGTCCTCATCCCACCCCCACCTGAAATAAAAAAGACCACAGTAAAGAACTTCTCAAAAGCTGACTTCACACTTCTAAAGACTAGTGTGGTCTCCTTTCAGGCCCCCGAGCTGGCGGAAAACAATACTCAAGCCGCTGAATCACTTACAAATGCCTTCTACCAGCACCTGCAGGACTGCATGGATAAGGCAATCCCAAGCAAAACAAAGACTCTTTGTACCAAAGGCAAAGCGCCCAGTCTGGTGGACCCCAGCCATAAACAAACTCTACAACAAAAGGAGGAAGCTACTACAAGATAGAGCAAAATCCTTAAAAGGTAAGACACCCTTGATCACTATAAAAAACTAAGAGCTCTCATAAAATCATCCAAAGCAAATTTCGAGAGAAAAATAGCTAAAGACTCAAAAGACAATCATAAGGCCTTCTTTAGCTATGTTAGAAACCTAGGAGGAAACTCCCAGATATGCTCAGAACTAGTTCAAATGATGTGAAGTTTACTGATCCTACAGACATTGCCAACATACTGGCTGACAGGTTCAGTGCAAACTTCTCCCCTCCCCCAAAAGGAGAGATATCTATACCAAACGAGTGCAGCCCCCAAACATCTCCAGCGCCCAAGTGAGAACTGCTCTCTCCAAAGCAAAAACACAGCATCCATGGGACCTGATGGTGTCCCCGGCTGTGTGCTCCACGAACTCAATGAGGAATTAAACCCACAGCTAGGACAGCTGCTACTCAGGATGTTCTGATATTCCCATTGAGCCATCACTAAGATTAGCATGTGAGGCTACCACTACAAAGGTGAACCCATGGCCACTCCTACTACTTGTCTGTAAATGGTGTTGTCAAACATCACATAGTTGTTTTGCAGTATAATGTCCATTAATTCTTGGGTAAGTCTGATCTCCCTGCCATCTGCCCCAAGATAAGATGCATCATTCTTTCAACTACCCAATCTATCCCTACTTCATGTGGGATGGAAAAATACAAGTCGACAACATCTACAGTGATGAAAATGATCTCTTTGTCAAAACCAAAACTTTCTATAGAAGCTAAAAAAGCCCAAGAGTCCTTACAAATCTGATGCTCTTTCAACACATATTTTTTTTAAAATAGAATCAACATACTTCACACCAGCATAAGTGATAGATGACCTAGCATTCACTAAAACCCTCATAGGAGGGTCATGAAGGTTTTTATGTAGCTTAGGCAACCCAAATAAAGAAGGTGTTTTAGGATTTAGGTTGGCGAGGTAGTTAAACGTATCCAAATCTAGAAGATTCTAGTTTTCTAGATAAGTGTGACATTTTAAAGAACATGTTTATCAGTCAAGGCTATCCAGAATGTTGGGTCATTTACTTGATAGGTGAGGTACAAAACAAAAGAAGATCTGGGATGTTTAGACCGATTCTATCTAATAAACAACCAGTGAGGGTTGCACATCAGAGTCCACATGAGGTATCTGGTCAGTTCATGATAACAGCTGAAACTGAAGTTGATGCACCTGCGCACAATAATCTTCAAGAACATGTATCAATGAGAAGCTTTATTACAATTTTCAGTTTAGAAGCTTGGCAACTGAAAGGTATTTTAAATAGGAACTGGAACATTCTGATTGCAGAAAATGGACTAGTAGAAAAGTTAGGTGACTCCCCTTTGTAATTTTCAAGAAAGGGAGAAACTTAAAAAATATTATTATGGTGGAGAAGAAACACAGGCATAGGATAGATGGGACCTATAAGTGTGAAAAATTTAACTTTTGTAAATTTATAGCTACTGGTACAAACTTTAGTGTTAGAGGCACTGATTTTAAGAATAAGGGTAGTTTCAATTGTGACTCTAAATCAGTGGTGTATATGGCCTCCTGCCAGGTTTGTCCCATATTCTACATAGGTAAAACCAACAGGAGGCTAAGGGATGGAATCTATGAGCACACGTACAGTATAAGGAAGGAGAACACTGCTAATGCATTAGCAAAGCACTGTAAGGAAAATGCTACCTATAATTTTTTGTTTAGGGTAATTGATCAAGCTGCCTTTGATTTAAAGGGAGGTCCCCAAGAACTTTTGTTAGAAAAGAGAATTAATTTGGGAATTGAGGTTAAATTCCTATTGTCCCCTGGTATTAATGAGTTGGTGTCCTTGAGATGTATTTTAAAATTAAAAAATCTTTTGTGTTAAGTTGTTCATGTTTTGCAATTTTATGTATTACAGTAATCATTTTATTTTATTATTGTATTTATACATTGGAATTATATATATATATATATATATATATATATATATATATATATATATATATATATATTACACATTTATATTTATTGTGTTAATATAAAATGTTAGTAATTTAATGTTACTGCATTTATTTTACTTTGAATTACCATTAAGGGTTAACTTTGTTGTGGGTGTTTCCATTGTGTGGTTTTGGCGGCGTTTTAAACATGATTGATTGGTTTGAATTTTAAAAGATGTTTGGATGGAAAGCTATTTAACATCATTACATGCAATGTACTATGTCTGATGAAGTTTACCCATTTGTTGTTAGTTGAATAGCCCGTCATGTTACGTTTTTTTGGAATAAACCACCTGTTTTTTACCTACGTTTCACAGAGCTTTTTTGAGAGTTTGTTTTCATTCATTGTTTTAAGGATAGTTTTTACTTCCTTTGTGGAGTGGAGTGATGAATGCATGTTTCCAAACTGAAGGGACATGTGATTCTTGGATACACCTGTTAATTAGAAAGGAGATTGGCAGGGCTATGCTGTTGGTAGATAGTTTGAGGTAGAGTGGGGGTAGATTGTCTGCGGCAGTACAGCAAGGTTTTAGCTGGAGGAGTAGCCTTTTTATAGTGCTTGTGGGGATGGGGTTGAGGTTGAAGATGGGTGATTGTTGTGTGTTGGCAGAAGGGAGATGGGGTTGGAGGAGTTAGGAGGGGGATATGGGAAGGAGGTGGTTAATTTGGCTATGCATGTGGGGAGGCATTGTTGGATGGGGAGTTGTTGGGGCCGGGGTTGGGATGGATATCACCAGATAGAGAGAGGGAGACTAGGAATAGTAGGTATTTTATGTGATCTACAGTAGAATGGGGTTTAAGGTAGGAGTAGAGGGTAGATTTATTAGGGTGTGAGTGGTGGGGATGGTTGGGTAAAGGTAAGATTGGAAGGATTTTGGGCCTATAGAGTAGGGTAGTGTAGGTGGGATAAAGTTCTGGAGGTATAGAGGAGAAGGGGTTAGGGTGGGCTGTTGGATGATGGATGTGTAGTATGAAGGTAGGTTGTGTGAGGGATGTGGGAGTTGTGTAAGATAGGATGGGTGATTTGTAATGATAATAGTACTGAGCAGTGTAGGTGTGGGATGGAGTGGGTCATATTGTAGTTGCTTGTGTGTAAGGTGGTGTGGCATGATTGGTGGGAGGGTCATGTGATTGGATAGCAGGTGTTGTGGGAGGAGTTAGGGATAGATAACTGTACAGGTAGTGGGGGCAGGTGGGAAATGGGGGCAGGGTAGGGGAGCGGAGTGAACCTGGAGGGCGAACGTAGCGGGTAGAGGACCCACAGCAGAAGTGAGAGAAAAAAGTATCAGTGAGTGCAGGTAAGGATAGAACACAGTTGATTGGGTTACAGCAGATAGGATTGAAGTGTAGGGAGTGGACAAGCAGGAATGGGGAAGAGTTGCCAGATCTTCTAAGGAGTACTGTCAGGTTAGTTATCAGTAAAACTCCTTGAACAGGCTTAGTTGCTAAATGAGGAGGGGAGTAATGTATCTCTGCTGCCCCCCCCAGTGGGAAAATTGTAGTGATACAGCAGATTGGACAAGAGAGGGGGTAGCCCTTGTGACTGTGCATGCTGACGGAGGGCGCTAATGCAAGGCTATATACAGTGGGTTACACAGTAAGTAGATTGTGAATGGAGGAGCAGAAAGACCCCCAGGAGCTTACAAGCACTTAGGTAGAGACACTTTTCTCCTGGTGAAAACTTGCTCCAAATGATATGTTCAGTGTCACTCTGGGTCTTGATTGGGTTCCTGGGCAGGAGGGAATACAGACCATACAGCTGGAAGAAAAAGAGCACAAGAAGAGGTTGAGTTATTGCCTGTGAGTGAGTGTGGAAAAGTAAGAGTATTGAGGGTGTAGAGGGAGTGTTTGGGTGAGTGTAGGTTAGTGAGAGAGGTGAGTGGGTGGAAGGTATGAGAGGAAGTGTGAGAGGAATGGCTGGAATATTGTGTGCATTGGAATGAGGGTGAGGGTTTATAGTAGAAAAATAGCAGAAGTGCAGAGCAGACAGCTGTAAAAAAACACTTGCACACAATATGCTTCAAAATACAGTTTAAACTTAGCAGACAGCATGGGAGAGATGGAGTAGTAATGTCTGGCAATATATAATGCTGATGAACCATAAATAGCAGCTAAGTGATACACACCATGTAAGAAAATAAAATCTCAGCACGTTTAACTGATATCACAGGATAGCGAGCAATATGTGGTGCTGAGTTAACTAGATGGACTACACATCTACAAAGTAAATTTAGATGCCAATGTGAGGTGAGATTCAAACCAGTTCATTCTAAATGTAAATTAGAAGCCAATGTGATGTGTGACTCACAGCTAGTTCAGTATTCAACAGGTAACGCAGCTATGTTCATTTGGAGTATGATAGGCAGTTAAAACTCATTACTGTCTCACACTTTACACATGTATCAAAACTTTAGCGGAGGAGATAAGTTAAAAAGAGCACCTTACTGGCGTGCACATAGCTGTATAGCACAGCTATTAAATAACACAGCTAGAGTCAGTTACAGTATGATAGGCAATTTAAATGCCTTACTGTCGTGCACTTTACTCATTTAACAAGAATTCAACAGTGGAAATAAAGTGAGCAAATTAGCACCTTATTGGCATGCACACAGCACAGTAAGTAGCACAGCTACTGTAATAACACAGCAGTTTGCCATTGCAGTATGTTCGGCAATTATAATTATAAAGGTTTATAAGCGTGCCCACTACTTAAAGCACATAACTAGTACAGTAGAAAATAAATTAAGCAATAGGGCACCTTACCGGCATGTACATTTCACATTGGGACTACATGCTATCCTGAGGAGTGTATGTTACTTTAGGAATGGCACCGCGGGTAGTGGCCAGTACAAGTAGATGAGGTGGGTAGTGGGGGAAGGGGGCTAGAAAGTGATAGGTTTTGCAGGGAGGTGGGATACAGACAAGGGTTGTGGGTGCAGGAGTGTGGATGATACCGCACTTGCAGCAGAAGTGAGAGGAAAAAGTATGAGTAAGTGCAGGTAAGGACAGAACACAGTTGCTTGGATTGCAGCAGATAAGACTGAAGTGTAGGGAGTGGACAGGCAGGAATGGGGTAGTGGAACGAAGTTTTAATTTATTCCACAAAGTGGAAGAGTTGCCAGATCTCAGAAGGAGTACTGTCATGTTAGCTTTCAGTAAAACTCCTTGAACGGGCTTAGTTGCTAAATGAGGAATGGGCGTAATGGATCTCTGCTACCCCCTAGTGGGAAAATTGTAGTGATACAGCAGATTGGACAAGAGAGGGGGTAGCCCCTGTGAGTGTGCATGAGGGTGCTAATGCAGGGCTATATACAGTGAGTTACACAGTAAGTAAATTGTGAATGGAGAAGCAGAAAAACTCCACAGGAGCTTACAAGCACTTAGGCAGAGACACTTTTCTCCTGGGGAAGACTTGATCCAACCGATATGTTCAGTGTCACTCTGGGTCTTGATTGGGTTCCTGGGCAGGAGGGTGTACAGACCATGTGGGCGGCATGCACACCTCACGTTGGGACTACAGGCTATCCCGAGGAGTGTATGTTCCTTTAGGATTAGGATTTAATTAGTAATTGTGATAAAGAAAAATGTTTTATATGTGACAAGGTTGGTAAGGAAGCAAAGAAATGTGAGCAAAAATGTATAAAGCGTGAAAAAATAGGACACTTATGGGTGGACTGTAAACCTGTAGAAAACTGTGTACAAAAAAACAAGATCAGTCCAAGACAAGGAAAATGTTATATTAGATACCACAGAAGAGTCACCAAAAGAAAATATGGATGAAAAAAATGTAAGAATGGATGTGAGGGATGGTATGAATGAAACAAAAAGAAAAGAAGGAGAGGTAGAGGAAAAAGTTAGCAAATCAAGTGATGAAGAAGCAAAAGAAGCTCTATAGGAAAAACAGTGAAAGATAGAAAATGTAAGTTTAAACATGTAACTATAGGGGAAAACAAAAAGGAAAAGGATAACAAGTATATAACAAAAACTTTTCTTTATAGTGAGAATCCTAGCCATTAATATTAATAGCATAAAGAACCTTCAGCATAGGCTAGGAACATTGGAATGGTGTGGAGTATTAAACATGGATATTATAGCATTAATAGACATAAGAAAAACAACCGAAGAAGAAAGAATGTAAATTAATGGATTATGGGGAAGGTAAAGTGATATGGAATTTAGGTAGTGAAAAGTGTTCAGGTTGCTATCTTATGCAAAGAATGTATAGACATTTTGGACTGTATGAAGAATAGTAATATTAGACATAAGATGAACTATACGGATATATTCTATCATTTGATATTGATGTATTCTATCATTGTTAATCCTTTTCTTATCATATTTACTTTGTATTCTTATGAGATAATCTGTAATGTATATGTGCAATGTGTACTATGTATTTGTATTTTTCTGGAGCTTTTCTCTCAAGGACTCCATCGAAAACAGGCTCATTGTGCCCCAATGGACTATCCTGGCAAACAAACTGCAAATAAAATAATAAATAAATAAAAAAAAATAAGATTTAAAAACCAGTTTTATAGAGTGATTACACTTTAGGCATACACCTTACAAAAGCAAAGAGAAATAATGTTTAGAAAAATACTGGATTATTTGAGTGTGCATATGCAAATAATAGCACTGGAAGACTTTAATTGTAATTTAAGACATAGGTGGAAAGAAGTGGTGGATGTTCAAATTATGTTAGACATGGTCAAAAACAATAAGATGTATTTATGGGAAAATAAGCACTGGACATATAAAAGAAGAAATTTAAGAACTGAAATTGATTATGTTGTAGTATCAGAGAGCTTAAGCATATTACACTAAGGGTGTAAAATTACAGGATTTTCAGATCAGTAGTAAAAAAATCCAAAGTCTGGAAACGTGGAGGTAAAATGTAGCATTTATTCCAAACAGGAAAAAAAATCACAAAGCTTTTGGGATCAACCCTTCATCAGTGTATAAAAAACAAATCAAATGCCTTCATTTAAATAGTAAATTAAAACAAAAAAACTAATCACATGACACATTTGTATTAAGCACGTCAGTTTAAAGACATATATACAGGTAAAATGTTACTGAAAGTCAGTATAGCCATAAAATAAATAAAAATTTAACTAAGACCCATCCACACAAGATTTTATTTTAAAGTTAACTGTTTTCTTTTTAAAATAGGTTTAATCCTTACTGCTGTATTTAAGCCTGGAAAGCAATCACCTTCTAAAAGTGTGAGCCATGAGTATTCACATACTTCTAACTCATTATTAAGTTCCCCCTCCTTTTTTTCTTCTGTCTGATGTCAATCAGTCTAAAGTTAAATGTATGTGTACTTCCTTTCTCCCTCATATGCTTACCCAAAGCATTAGTTGCTACCTCTCTACGTATTTCAGATTTGTGTTCAATAATTCTGTCCTTCAACCTTCTTATGCATTTTCCTATGTAAAATGCTTGACACACCTTACAGTTTGCCATATACACAATGGCAGCAGTATTGCAAGTTGCAGAGATGTATAAATTCACAACTTGTATTTATATCATCACAGCATATGCAATTATAACAAGGAAATGTACCCTGTTTTCTACTGATGTTCAACTATTTATTATTTTTAAAATCCTTATAGCATAATCTTTGTTTCAAATTCAGACAGGTACGATATGAGAACATAGGGGCCTTTCCAACTATTTGGATTACCTCAAGCATGTTTTTAAGAATGCCCAATTGTTTCTAATAATATTCTTAACACCCTCTGATCTACAATTATATGTCGTGGCATAGTGTATAAATACAGCAGTAAGCATTAAACCTATTTTAAAAAGAAGACAGTTAACTTTGAAATAACATCTTGTGTGGATGGGTCTTAGTTAAATGTTTTACTTCTTTTATGGTTGTACTAACTTTCAGTAACATTTTACCATATATTAGTTTTATGGTTTAAATTTACTATTTAACTGAAGGCATTTGATTTATTTTTTACACACTGATGAAGGGTTTATCCCAAAAGCTTTGTGATTTGCAAGCATGGCATAAAGAATACTTTTAAAGGTATGAATGAATGATTTGAAAAAGGTGTAAATGATGAAAAAATATGCATAGGTGTAATGAAATTTATATTAATTAAACCAAATAAGTGGCTATCTGAAACAGTCTTTGGAACAAAAGCGAAAGTAAGACAAGAACATTTGAAGAGAGTTGGTAGATGATGCAATAAATGGGGGAACAAAATTAAAAATATTAGTACATGATGTGAGTAAAGCTTTAGATAAAATTCAACATAAAGCACTATGGGATATTTTGAAAGAGTATAATACTATAAGTAATAAAATAATAAACATTTTGAAATCTGTGTAAAGTTAGAATAATGTCAGATTAGTGATTAATGGATGGTTAAGTGAGGTAATAGAAATAAAGAGTGGTATTAAACATGGATGTCCGACAAGTAGCATTTTATTTGCATTAGTCATGAATGCAGTGTTTGCTAAGATAAACCTTGGAGAAAGCTAAATACATGCACCAGAAGGAATTCAGATTCCAATGATGTTTACATATGCAGAAAATTTAGTATTAGTGGGTACAAATATAGAATTGATGAGTATAACCATAGAAATACAAAAATTTAAAACATTAGGATTAAGTATTAATGTGGAGAAGAGTAAAAGACTGGGTTTTCCAGTGAAATAAGAGCTATCAAGTTTAATAAAGAATAAATAGAAATTCTGGGAATAAAGTTTGGAATTGAACAACTGAGGGAGACATAATGGGAAGATATGCTAGTTGAAATACTTGGCATCTGTATATTTGGAGAACATTTAAGCTTTCATACAGAAAAATTAGTGCATGCCAAGATTATACATTCCCTGTTCTGAAGGAGGGATGGGCCTCCTTGAAATTGATTACATGTACAGATCTGCAATTGTGGGACTCCACACAAATATGCCAACCTCACAGGACCCAAATGTAGTGAAAGTTTTGAAACATGAGGAGAATAAATCTAAGGTGACTTCCCTTCTTAGGCTAGCAGAAGCATGTTGGCATCAAGTAGGAATGGAAATCAAACCACAAGTGGATAAAAAACAGGCAGCAACTGAATGTGCCAAGAAAAACAAAAGAAAGAATGTAAAATGAAGGACCAGATGAGAAGGCAAGAAATGTGGAAAATGCATAAATATAGTTGCAAGTATAGAAAACTTCTGGAAGAACATCATGTTGATCAGGAATGAACACAGAAATGGTTATGAAGAGGCAAATTCAAACCAAGAGATGAAAGGTTAATATTGGTGGCACAAGATTGTGGGCTACGTTCATGTTGGTTTACAAAGTCCATTTAACATGTGGGAGAAACAGATAAATGTAGGTTTTGTAAAACAGAATTGGAAACAGTTGCACAACTTCTTGCTGGTTGCGACATACTAATGGCAGAAGGACTTTATACTGAAAGGCATAATAATATGGCGAGACTGTTGCACTGGGGATTATGCAAACATTATGGTATTGAAGTGGCTGAAAAACACTTGAAACATGAGCTACAAAGCATCATAGAAAATGATAAAGTCTACATCACATGGGATCATCCATTGCCAACAGTTCAAAAGAAAGATGCTAGAAAACTGGATATAATGGTCCAAGAAAAGAAGACAAAAGTAGCATTGATCATTGAAATCACCACACCCAATGACTGTACAGAGGCACATAAAATATCAGGATTTGCAAGCAGAAATGAGAGCAATGTGGAAGAACAATACCCAGATAGTACCAATAGTAGTAGGAGTAAGAGGTCTTATAAAAAAAGAGTCTACAATCATATTTAGA
Source organism: Protopterus annectens (assembly GCF_019279795.1). Lineage (NCBI taxonomy): Eukaryota > Metazoa > Chordata > Ceratodontiformes > Protopteridae > Protopterus > Protopterus annectens. The sequence goes on along the minus strand of NC_056744.1, from coordinate 1,257,378,703 downwards.
TATACTACCAATATGTGTAACTCTGTACGAATTGTAAAAGGAGTCATTACTGGGCACATTGCAAGTGCTGCGAAGAGCTCTTTTGGGTGACATGAAAAAGTGAAACAATACTAATTTTATGAACTTTAATCATACTTTGACTCAGGAATGGGGTCCATTCCTGTCATGGTATTAGAAACCCAAAAGATTTGGAGGAATTAAACAGAAAGCATATTTAATTAATTCTGTAATATTAGGTAAAATAGCACATTTGGCAAATATATTCATGATTCCATTAGTATGTGAAAAAGACTTAATGAATGTGATTTTTACATTTATATGAGGATCTAGACTGACTCCTGTTAAAAGAGTTATTCTTTATGGTAACAATAATGAAGGAGGGTTGAGTTTAATACACACAATAGTGTATATATCCTCAATAAACGTATACAAAGTATTAGTAGGAATGTAACAAAAAGGAACATTGTTAATAAGGATTATAGAGGAGAAATATAAATCAATTTGGGAAAAGCTTGAATGTGTAAAAATGGTAAAAGATTGTTGTATGGAAATAAAGTTATATCAAGAGAAACTACTGTTATGGAAGATTGATTTAGTAAATACAGAAAAAATAGGAAAACGTGGTATGAGAATATAATGGAAAAATATTATTATGTTTACCCCTGGAAGCATACAGGTGATAAAAAAGTTAAAGCAATAAAAACAAGAATGAAAAGATGTAAAAAATATGTGGACTGTTCAGACTTTTTATGGAGAATGTCAATAAATAAGCTTCCAGTTGAAGCAAACATGCCATACAAAGCAATAAAAGATAGAATTTTCATATATTGTTGAGAGTTAGATACAACCGAACATGTTTTCATAAAATGTAAAAAGGTATATGAATTGCGGAAAGAAATATATGATAAAGGATATTTATAAGAATTGAAAAATGTTGAACATACAAATATGGATATGATTGAGTATGGACATTATGAAAATATGAAACAAAATAACATAAATAGATTGGATAAAAAGTTGTTTTGTATAGTATGGATCATATGGAATGAAAGAATTAATGACAAAGTACAACAGGAAATGGATATTGTCAGAAATTTTGAAAAAAAATAAGACTATGGTTGTGGAAAAATGAGTGGGAGACTGAAAGTATAAAAAAAGCTTGAGGAATATGCATACAATATTGTAAACATTGTAAATATGTTGTGAAAATTTTATATAGAATATGTATATATATATATATATACTATATTTGTAAATTTTAATAAAGGACCCCTACTCATTATTGTTGCAAGTAGGACCAGTTTTGGAGCAGCATGTCCTGTTTCCATTCCAGGTGCAAAGGTGGCCCGGAAGAACAGGGAGGCAGATGGAGAGAGAAGGAGATGATGGCGTGATGAATAAAATGGAAGAGAAAGCAAATATTGCGACAAAAGAAAATGTGCAGAATTTGAGTAATCGTTTCAAATTAATTTGCTTGATGGAGAGGAGTCAGGAAATTCTGGATATATAATTACAACTTTCCAATTGGGAGTGTTATGGGATGGTTTGCTGAAAGAAATGGTGGTGCAGAGTGAGACAGAAAAAGAGGGAGAGATTTCCTGGGGGGACATTATGGAGAAAATACAAAAGGAGGATGAACAGACAATCCTGAAGAATAGTGGTGAGATGAAAGAGAAAACATATGCAGAAAAAGTAAAAGAAGGCAAAAGTAGAGAGGCAGAAAAAGCAGAATAAAATGAAGAGCAGAAGTATGTGGTAAGAATTCAAAATAAAGAAGACAAAGATAAGGACAGGTATGAAGTCTGGAACAATTTAATAGCTCCTTTGGGTTTAAAATTAGATGAGATAAGAGCATTTATTGTTATTAAGAAAGAGACATTTTATGACATTATATTTGTGACTGTTTTCTGATTAGAAAATTTTCTTAGAGAATACGAAAGAAAGAAAGACTGTAACCCATGGAATCTTTATGTGATAAAAACATTTAACAGGGAAACAAAAAAGAAAATTCATGTACAATTTCAAGCAGAGGTAGGAAGAGAGACTTTGAAAGGACATTTGAAAACTTTCAATAAAGAAGTACATTGCAAAGGTTTATGACACAAGGGATTTGTGGACTGGTGGCTGGGATTGTAATGTATTAAAAATAGAAAGACAAAAAAAGTATACATATAGTAAGCATGCTAGATGTGGAGGGGAATAGGGGTGTTGTAAAATACTGGGGACAACCCAAAACATGTTTTTGTGTATCTGTGAGAAAGAAGAGCATTTGATAAGTAACTGTGACAAAAGAAAATGTTAGATTTGTAGGGAAATGGAACATGAACAAAATGTGAATTGAAATATTATAAATGTAACAAAATTGTGCATTTATGGGTGGGTTGCAAAAATGAAACTAAGAGTAAGAAAAAAAGAAAAAAGACAGAAGAAATAAACAAAGAGAAGAAAATGTAGAAAAAGTAGAAATAGAAAAATTAGATGAGGAAAAATAATAAAGAAGACATAGAAGAATATTCTGAAATAAGTGATGAAGAAGACATAAATTGGGAAGTAGTAAAACCCAATAATTCTATTGGTAAAAGGGTAAAGGACACAAAAAAGGAAAATTAAAGGGATAAGTACAAAAGGGAAAACAAACAAAAAGCTTATGGATGAAAAATAATAAATACAGCTAATGATTCATGGTTGGTATAATAGTTAAGGTGTTTGACTCACAGATACATGGTAGAATGCAAACCTTTGGGAGGGAATTGACTAGGCTTAAAATGGCATATTAAGTATGCTAATATAGTAATTAACTATGACGATTTGAAACCACGAATCTAAGGAAAAGGAACAACAAAAACTTTAAAATGCTTTCTGTAAATGTGAAATGTATTAAGAATATTGTGTGAAGGGCAGGGATTTTGGAGTGGTATAATATATGTGATGTAGATGTAATTATATTTGAAGACAAAATATTTTTTAACAAATGGAGTACGATTGCAAACAGAAAAACTATGAGGAGGAAACATAATCTGGAATTTGGAAAATGAGAGATGTTCTGTAATAGCTGTATTCTGCAGAAATTGAATAAAGATATTAGATGTAACTTTAGCAAAAATGAGAAGGTTAACCACTGTAGATTTAAAATAGAAAGAATAAGTATATCAAATTATAGCATTACATGCTTATACTAATTGTAAGGAAAGGGAAAGCTTATTTCATCAGATTTTAGACTATGTAGTGATACATATGAATATTATAATAATAGGATATTTTAATTGTGATTTTAGAGGCAAGCATAAAAAGAAAGGAAATGAAATAAGAAAAAATGTTAGACCTTAAAAGATGTGGTAAGTTAAAATTTTGGGATAAAAATTCATGAACTTACAAAATGTGTATCTATAGAAGTGAAACAAATTATTTTATAGTAACAGAAGATTTAGTTATAAGAAAAGGGGATGTAGTTGAAACTGGATTTTCTGATCATCTTACAATATGGCTAGAGATAAAAGAAAACAAGGAATGTGTAAAAAGAGGCAAAGGAATAAAAAGGATACATGAGAAAGCATGTCATGAAGAAGGAAAGAGATTAGTAATACAGTTATGGAAATCACATTAGTATGACATTTTATAAAAAAATTAACAGAGTATAAAGGATTATTCCAGATAAAATCACTTTAGGTAACAAATCTAGGAGTCTCTCTGTCTTGTGCTGATACCCTCCCTATGCAGCAGTAAAGACTCTGTTGAAGTTTCCAGTTATTTATTCAGTTAAGCAGGTAGATCAATGAATGCAGAACAAGAACACTTGTCCATCTACTTGCTTAACTGAATAAACAACTAAAAACTTCAACAAGGTGCCTTTATTGCTCCACAGGGCGGGTATCAGTGAGAGAAACACTCCTAGATTTGCTACCTAAAGTGATTTTATCTGGAATAATAATTTATACTTTGTTTCTTATTAGTCCTGTTACCATCTGGGTCACAGGTGGGATACCAGACTTCACTTGAGCCCTCTGGATTACCTCTGTTTTCATTTTTTTTTAATTGGTTTGATTACTGGATGATATTTTAGTAAATATATATATATATATATATATATATATATATATATATTTTTTTTTTTTTTTTTTTTTACAGTGGGAATATGATGTAAGAAAATCAGAGAAACATATACCAATGCATTAGAAGATTTAGAACATGATAGAATGTATTTTGGCAAAGAAAAATAATTATATGAAAGAAATCAAGAAATAATACAAGACAGGCAAAAATATTTTTTGCAAGGAAAACTAGAATTATCAGCTTACTTAAGAAGGTCAAGGAAGATGGTAGAGTAATGAAAGAAACAAAAAATGCTAAAGAAGAAACAGAAAGAACTCAGGAAAAGATTTTGAATAGTGTAGTACAATATGTAGAAGAAATGCTTAAAGATAAAGGAAGGTAGAGAATAAAACATGGAAATTAAAAAAGTTAACAGAAAAAGAGTACACAGAGTTGGAAAACAGATTTCTTTAAATTAGCTGGATAAAGTATTAGAACAAGTAAATATAGATTTGGCTGCAGGACCAGATAGAATAGAATATGAAATGTATAAAAATTTAAGGGATTGGCAAAATATATTTATATTTTAAAATTTTTTATGAATAGTTAAGTGATGGTTTTATGTAGAAAGAATTATATAGTGTAATACTTAAATTCATATGGAAGAAGGAAGATAAAAGACAACTAAAAAACTGGAAACTGATTACTTTGAATAATAAGATTGTACTGAATAATAATGATTATAAGATCTTTATGAAAATAATACAAAAGAGATTTCAAACTAAAATGGAAATATTATGGAGGATGGTATATATAGTATAAAAAGGAAGGGTTGTCAAGAATTATTAATGATAGAGAAGTTGTGGGTAATATTATGAACAGAAAAGAAACAAAAGTGAAAATCATAATAAAGGACTTTAATAAGGAATTTCACACAATTGGACATGAAATCTTATGAGTAATAATGATAGCAATAACAAAATAAAAATACTTGTAAATGGCTGGTTAAGAGGTACATATGAAAATTGGTGTAAGACATGGATATCCAATGAGTCACATACTCTGCATTAATTATGTATGTGATAGTATGTAAAATAATTACAAAATTAAGAAAGCAGAGTATATAACAACTGAAGGGTTAGGAATTCCAGTTCTGTTAACATATGCAGACGACATTAGAATAATTACAAAAATTGATAAAAAAATTAATACTTTGCACATATGAGTGTTCTGAGGTAATAGGAATGGCTTTAAAAAAAGAAAAAAGTAAAGAAGTTATGGGGTATACAGTTTACAATGAATTACATTTCTGTGTTAGGTGTAAAATTTAGGAATAAAGATGTAAGTAAAATTCAATGGGAAAAACAATAAGAAATAAAACAAACCTGCCTTTTTGGAGAACATACAAATTATCATTCAGAAGAAAGGCATAATTGCAGATTTTGTTTTTCATTTATATGGCATTCTAGTTTAAACCCAGTAAAAACATGAGTTGTCTATGTAAATAAAGAAGAAGGATGTTTAGGGTTAATTAACCCAGTGGTATATGTTGCTTTGTTAAATTTGTACAAACAGTTAAAGTGGGTAAATAAAAAAGATGAGAAATTAGTAGTAAAACTGTATAAATATAAATATGATACATCTTGGGATATGGTAAAAAAGAGAAAAACAAACTTTATAAATGAAGAAATAAAATGATAAGAAATATTTTTGTAAAAATTAAAATTGATGATACGGAGAGTATAGTATAACAACATAAGGATAAAACATTACTATGTAAAACTGTGGGAAAATCTTACAGATGAAAAAATTAAAGCTATAAAAATATGAAGCAAATGTTGTAATCAGAAAGTAGAATGTCAAGATTTGTTTTTTGGAGAATGTTAATAGATAAATTGCCAGTAGAAGGAAAATGCCAGATAAAAGCAAATTGTATAGAATATATTTGCATTGTCAAGAAGAAGAAAATACGGAACATGTATTTTTGAAATGTAAAAGAGTAAAACAATTATGGGGAAACCTATGCAAAGACAATTTTTTCATAGATATAAAAGAAGTGGATAAAATAAACATGGATATGATTAAATATGGATATTATAAAAATATTAGAAAAGAATATGTTAAAAGAATAGATAAAAATATTTTATGTTATATGGGTTATATGGAATGTAAGAATAAATGAAATTATGTTTAATGGTAAATGGATTTTAGCCACAATTTTAATTAAAATCAGATGGTTGTTATAGAAAAATGAGTGGAGGTCTAATAGGGATGAAAATTTAGTATGATTGCAAAGGAAATTCTGAATATGTATAAACAGATTTGTATATTTATGTATTTTTATATATGCAAATATTTGTAAGTACACAGATATTTTGTAAATAATAATTTTTGTATGTAAATAAAGGATGCCTACTGTCTTCAATAGGTGCTGTGGAACCTTGTTCATCCATCTGAACTAGCACCAGCTCAAGACAGATGGGACATCAGTTTAACATCATATCCAAAGGACAACAGCACCCCCTGTGCTACACTACATTGTCAAAAATCCATATACCTGGTGTGGAGGTAGAACCTACTGCACTAAAGGTGCATGTGCTATCTGTTGCTCCACTGACACTGCATGCATGTCTACTCTGCTAATGTCTTGTGTAGATCATTTTTCTATACCATATTACACCATACATGTACTTATTTAATAGTCACTGCTGTTTTCCTGAATTTAATATAGGGCTAGAAATTAATTAAAAAAAACTTTTTTAATGAAAGTTACCCTTGATAGAATTTGAGAATTTCCCATTCCACCACAGAGGTATACTGCTTAATGGAAATGATGAAAATAACGGGCCATATCCATTGTGCCTGAGCCATGTAGAAGAGTACAGATAGCCAGAAATGGCATACATACTATTGGGACAAGATAATGGCAAAATGGTTACCGCTATAGACATGTACACATTTCATTTGTAAACTATATGAAGCAGAAATATGGCATTCTAATATAGTTTGAATAGGACTTTGACAAAGTATTAAGTTAACTAAAAATAAAGGCTAGTCTTGAAAAAATGTAAGGGTTTTCTTTATCAAAACAGAAAAACAATGCACAGCTAAAGCCACAGGGTTTTAAATATCTAATACTTCTTTTGTTGATTAAAATAAAACTGTTTATCCATCTATTTTAAAGCAATATGCTGCTGTCACAAGACTAACTGAAAATTTTGTAAAACGTAATATCTTTAAAAGATGAAACAAAAAATAATCAAACAAAAACTAATGATTATAACAGTACATTTCCTTTCCTACTGATCTCATTCTTGCCTGCTATTTAATTTTTACCTTCTTCTGTTAATAAATGCATGATTTCTGCTCAAATGCATATAGTAGATTGTAATATCTACTAATGGGTACATTCTGAAACATCAAATGCTCATATCAGCAAACCTTTTTTTCAAGCTCTAAATAACAGTGAATGCTTATATGAGTGAACATTGTTTTTGATGGTTTTTTTGTAGTCAGCATTGAGTATGGGATTGTGGAGCAGCAGGGTAAGGGAACTTGCACTTTTCCTGCAGATGTATGATGTTTTACTTGGTATAAATAATTTTATTGGATGTGGCAGTGTAAGGGGGATTACCCTTCTGCAAATTAATTTTTGTTTGTAGTCATTTCAGATTCAGTCTAAAATGATCGTTCTTTTCATGGTTGGTATTTTGAATGGTCAGTGTTTGATATTTTTATAAAAAGACTGTATTCATTTTATATATTAATTCTTTATTTATTTATTTTATTTTTTAACTTGTCCATTGAAAAGTAGTAACTCACTGGTAAAAAATGTAAGTAATTAAAAAAATAATTATTAGTTAATTATAAATTGTGAAGCATTAATGCTGCAAACTTTTACATCTTAATGCAGATTTAAATACCAAGTATTTAAACCATGCCATTTGCAGGCTCTATGTGGCTTTATTAGTTTGGATTTATCATCTAGTATTTTTTCTCAGTCCTGATTAAAGTATTAAACTGCCAAGCATGGTGATATCAACTAAAGCACTTCTTCTATTACTATGATGGAGAGAAAAGCAAGCTCACCATAAGTACCAAAAATGTACCCGTGAACTTCCTTCTGACCTTTCCATTGGCAACCAATTATTCTTCCTTCTGCCTGTGTAAAAGTCCAAATTACATTGCATATATAGATACAATAACCAAATTAGAAGTGATGGAAAAGGCTAGTGAAGTAATGCTCCTGTTTTGTTACCCCAACAGCACCAGTGAGTGTATTTGGTCTGTGAACTTCACTCTCTGCTGGAAATGTAAAAGTGCAACTCTACTTGTGTACAGATGCACAATAATAAAATTAGAAGTAATGGAAAAAGTTACTGAAGCAATGATTCAAGTTTGGCTGCACCAACAGCAACAGTAAGCAAATTCCACTCTCCTCTGCAAACATATATTTTAGTTACTATTTTATTTAAAATCTCTGTTATTGTTTTTTATTGTTATAAACACTGCATTTCTTTTCTGTTTTATTCTTTTTTTGCTTCTCCAGTGACCACTTTTTGCACTCTCCTTAATACTAGATCTCTTACTTAATTAATGAAAGGAAACTGCCTCTTAATAAAAGCTGGGCAGAATAGGTGGACTTTCTTTCATTTCATTAAAGTATTTTATTTATTTATTTATTTTGAGGGTGGCCACAATGGTGCAGCGGTTAGCATTGCCGCCTCACAGAAAGAGGTTCTCGGGTTCAATTCTTGGCTGGGGTGCCTTCTGTGCAGAGTCTGCATGTCCTCCCTGTGGTTGCATGGGTTTCCTCCAGGTGCTCTGGATTCCTCCCACATCCCAAAGACATGCAGTAGGTAGATTGGACACTCTAAATTGGCCCTAGGTGTGAGTGTGTGCATGTGTGGAAGGTTGGGTGCCGGGCTAGCAAATTGACACTGTAAAACTCCACTGCCAATCATGAGCGGACAGATGATCTGCTGTGGTGACCCCTAACCGGGAATAGCTGAAAGTAGAAGAAGAAGAATATTTATTTATTTATTTTACATTTTATTTTATTTTACATTTATTTTACATTTGTTGACCGGGTTTGTCTGGCTGAGCTAGTGGCTCATTTTCAGCAGTGACCCGGGGAGAAAAGCTCCACAGTGGGATAAAATTATACATCAGATACAAAAACTTAAACATACATTTCAGTTACATACACATAATTATACATTTAGGAGTACACAAAAAGTTTCAAAAACATCTATACAATATTTGTAATGGTAGGCAAGTGTTGTAGAGAAACCAAAAGGCACTATTGTGAGGCAAAACATTTTGAAAAGGAAATGCACATCTAGTATGGACTCATTTTATGATGCAGTCCTGCTTTCATACTCTTTTTCAGTAGTTTGTCTTACTTTCTCAGGCTTACAGAAGTTTCTCCTTACCTTGCTTCAATTGCAGTCTTCTTGAATGATGCAGTCTGTCTGTTCTTTGCATGCATAGATTGATTGTTTTCCACTGATGCATGACGTGTTATCTAATACATTCCCCTGCATTCCACAGTTCCCCAGCCAACTCCTCATATCAGTAAATTTATACTTCTTTTCCACTTTGACAACTACTAATTCCTCCTCTTCTTAAAAACACATCACTGTCTGCAGTCAACAACCATCTTGCTACAAACCCACTCACACACAACACAACATAAATGCAAGAATCACACTGCATCACACTCACCCACTGTATTCTAAACATAGAATCTCAAGTAAATCCTTGTAGCTTTTAATTCTACTCTGAAATTTAATACCATACTTCTGTACAAGCAGCCCCATCATTCCCAATTGCTTTCTCCTTCTGATACTATCATTCTCTCACATGCCTTCTTCCTAACTTCCCAAACCAGTCTACATTCAGTGCATCTCCTCAAACCACTAAAGTACTTCTCTTCTCCTTCTTCTACCCTCTGCACATACAGGACCTCATTCACTACTTTACTACAAAGAATACCTCCGCCTACTTTGCTTTCTCCCTATTCAACCACTATACATCTAAATAACTGTACACAAAAAGCCTATCTGTCTCAGTGACATGCTTGAACTTTCAGCCATTATTCTCATCCTACTCCAAAGAAGCAACATGGAACCTAATCATGGCCTGCATGTCACCATTTCTAACTCATGTTACAATGCACACCTATGATCACTTACTTTGTTGTAAACACTCAGAGCATTAAGAACAAACTAGATTAAGTTAACACATTCATCTAACAACAAAAACAGACCTTCTTAAAGAAATCCATCAGGTTTAATTAGTATGACTTCCCCTGATGAAACTAAACTGAATTGGATCCAGCGTCTGAAGGTTTCCTATGCTATTTGTCATGTACATGATAAATCTATCCCTGGCCTTGCATATCAGACAACTCAGGCTTATAGGTGGGTAGTGTCCTCGGTACAAATATAACCCAGAGTTGTGTAGTAGGATAACAGTTGCAGTCCTCCACTTACTTGGCACAAAGCCTGTTTGGATGCTTTGACTGAACAGTGCTTCTAGAAGTCTCAAAGGGTCAAGTTTCATGCTATTATGGAGGCATCCTGAGATATTTTCAAGTCCCCCTTGGTGAGTGCATGTTGCCTGGTGATAGTTGGATGAGCTATGATTGGAGTATTTCTAGAGAGCTGTCTGGGGGGATTGAAAGTGGGTTAAAATTGGAGCAGAACTTTATTAGCAGGCTTGTTATGTTCTCAGGCTTAGTGTAGGTGGCTCCACTTACAATTAATTCAACATTTTGTCATATACTATTTCTGAGGTTTGCTGTTTAGGTTTCAGATATTAGCAAAGAATGCCTTGTGGCTGGCCCTAGCCTAGAAGACTACTTTATCCTCAGATTTGGCTTTGGTTGAATGTAGTTAGTCCCCTGAGCTGTTGTATTTTGTTTGATGAAAGAGTTCTTACTTTGCTAGGCATTGAACTATGGTAATTTGGATGTGGAGAAGCTCAAGCATGTCATAATGTTTGACCAGCCTTGAGATCTGTTTGTTATAGATATAAATTGAGGCACTGCCACAGTTGTCTTCTCCTGTGAAGTAATAGGTCTAAATGTGTGGACGGCATTATAGTCTTGCACTGCTGGAATGCTTTCTATTGCTTTAAACCATTTCTCGGTAAGTGCAAAGACATCTATATTCTCCAGTGAGAGGAGAGCTTGTAGGGAGTGACGTGGAGTGTCTTATTTAGAATACTGTCATTGAACAGTAACACCTTTAGATTTTCTTGGCATGATTTAACTATGTTAGTTTTAGCCAGTATTCAAAAGCCTAGAGATAGGTGCAGACTATCCCTGGGAAAGCAGCATGGTCTGTCAGCCACCCCTTGAATTGTACCAAAAACTCAGCCAATTGTTAAACTCAGTTATCATCTGCTCATATAGTGCATTATCCCTAGAGAAAGTAGAATGCTAGGCTCATACCTGCCTTGGTCACACATCCCTAGATGTCCATCATGGCTTTCTTCATATAATTGTAAAAACCCTCCCTCTTGATGATGCTGTTATATACTTCGATACTACATTCAATAACCTACTAGATAGCTTTGCTCTCCCCATAACTAAAAGAATCAAAACCAAATCCACCCCTTGGCTAACTAAAGCAACTATTACACTCATGCATCTCCGAGATAAATCTTTGGAGCACTACCATAAATCTAAAACCTCTAACACCCTTGCTGAGTATAAGCAACTTCATAAAAAAGTGAAAAAACAAATTGCTTTAGACCGAAAGTCCTACTACTTCAAGCTTCAAAACAATCATAGATCCAACCCCAAAAAATTTTGGAACAGTATATCTGCTCTATTCTTTCCTGGCAAAAAAGACAATCCCTGCCCTGACCCTAACTCTCCAGATCATATCTTAGCTACCAAATTCAACCATTTCTTTATTGATTCTATAGCCAAGCTCACCACATCATTCTCCAATAATGCTTCTACTCCACCCTCATCCCACACCCTCAACACTAATCCTACTGACATCAACACTACTCATCTCTCTCCCTTTACCTTACAACCTGTCTCTCTACACACCATAAGAAATGTCTACCAAATCTAAAATAATGCTCTCATGCCCCAGACCAGCTTCCATCTAACTTTCTCACGCTAGCTGCTGATGGCATAGCCCTTCTCATCACTATACTTACCAACCATTCAATCCAAGAATCCTATGTACCACTCCTCTGGAAGAAAGTGTTCATCATTCCCCTCCATAAAGGAGGCAACAATACTGAAATCTCCAACTTCAATCCTCTAGCCATCCTGTCCTCTATCTCAAAAGTCCTGAAAAGTGCATACATTAGCAACTCCTTCTCTACCACCTAGACAGTCAACTTCTTTCTCCAACTCAACATGATTTTAGACCTGGAAATAGACTACTACTGCCCCCTTCTCTCCTTCCTTAACATCATCAACCATGCCCAAGACTCTTTCAACATTGTATCTACCCTTCTCCTAGACTTATCAAAGGCCTTTGATACTGTTTACCACAGTCATCTCTCATCCAAACTCTCTCTTCTTAATCTCTCCCCCTCCTCTATTAACTGGTTTTCCAGTTACCTTTCTAACAGACAACAAGCCATCAAGTGGAACAACAGTACCTCTTCCATCCTTCACACTCCAACAGGAGTTCTACAAGGCTCAATAGTGTGTCCCTTACTTTTTAACATCTTCATTAATAATTTTCATCAGTGCATTCCTAATACCAAACTTGTCCAATAAGCGGATGACTCCACCATAGTTTGCTATGCTCAGTCTCTCCCCAAACTCATGCAACTAACACAAGATGCATTCTCTTGTACTGAGTCTTGAATGCTGAATAATCACCTTGCTCTCAATGCATCCAAAACCAAAATCATGATCTTTATCCCATCTAAAAGCATCTCTATCGATGCAAATTCCTTCTCCATAGTCAGTCAGAATATGTTTCCCATTGAAATAGTCTCCCACATGAAACTTCTTGGTGTTATCACTGATGAACATTTAAAGTTTGACATTCATATACAGACTAGTATTAAGAAAACACACCAAAATGGGAATTTTGAGGGGAATGCTGTATTGTCACAGCTGTTATCTCACTCCCTCTTCTAAACATATACTCTCTATTTCCTACCTCTTCCCTTCTCTCGTATGGAACTCCTCACCTCACCAACCTTCCCTAAAGTCAAAACTGTCATCCTGCTACAATAAAATCTCTAAGTTTGCTACTGGGATCAAATCCTCCTCCCATCCCTATGATGCACTCCACTCCTTGAACTGGCTGGAACTCCCCCACTATCTCTCTTGCATTCAACTGTTAACTGCTCACAAACTCATTTTCAAATCCTCTAACTGCACTTCCCTCTCCTCCATACTCACCTTGCATCTTCCCAACAGACTACTCAGGTCCAGTAACCCAAACCTCCTCAAAGTGTACAAACCCTTATGCACACCTGGGCAATTTCTCCTGTTTTTCTCCCTCACTTGTCTATGGAATTCACCCTCCACATTCAAATCACCCAAAACCACTCCACCTTCAAGACCATGCTCCATTCCCATCTCTCTTCTCACTGGGAATGCTCATGCTCTCACCCCACCTGACTCCTTCAGTCTCATTTCTGCTTCCCCATCCTTTTTTTTCTCCTTTCTCACCCTAGTGACTCCCTTCATTTCATTTCCACTCCCACTCCCTTTTTTCCTTTCTCATAACTCACCCTAGTGACTCCCTTCATTTCATTTCCACTCACTATCCCCTTTTTCCTTTCTCATAACTCTCCCTAGTGAATCCCTTGATTTCATTTCCACTCCCTCTCCTTTTTCCTTTCTCATATCTCACCCTAGTGACTCCCTTCATTTCACTTCCACTCCCTCTCCTTTTTTCCTTTCTCATAACTCTCCCTAGTGACTCCCTTCATTTCATTTCCACTCCCTCTCCCTTTTCCTTCCTCATAACTCTCCCTAGTGACTCCCTTCATTTAATTTCAACTTCCTCTCCTTTTTCCTTTCTCATAACTCACCCTAGTGACTCCCTTCATTTCATTTCCACTCCCTCTCCTTTTTTCCTTTCTCATAACTCTCCCTAGTGACTCCCTTCATTGCATTTCCACTCCCTCTCCTTTTTCCTTTCTCATAACTCTCCCTAGTGACTCCCTTCATTTAATTTCCACTTCCTCTCCTTTTTCCTTTCTCATAACTCAACCTAGTGGCACCCTTCATTTCATTTCCACTCCCTCTCCTTTTTCCTTTCTCATAACTCACCCTAGTGACTCCCTTCATTTTATTTCCACTCCTTCTCCCTTTTCTCCTTTCTCATAACTCACCCTAGTGACTCCCTTCATTTCATTTCCACTCCCACTCCCTCTTTTCATTTCTCATAACTCACCCTAGTGACTCCCTTCATTTCATTTCCACTCCTTCTCCCTTTTTCCTTTCTCATAACTCACCCTAGTGACTCACTTCATTTCATTTCTACTCCTTCTCCCTTTTTTCCTTTCTCATAACTCACCCTAGTGACTCCCTTCATTTATTTCCACTCCTTCTCCCTTTTTCCTTTCTCATAACTCACCCTAGTGACTCCCTTCATTTCATTTCCACTCCCTCTCCCTTTTTCCTTTCTCATAACTCACCCTAGTGACTCCCTTCATTTCATTTCCACTCCTTCTCCCTTTTTCCTTTCTCATAACTCTCCCTAGTGACTCCCTTCATTTGTTTCCACTCCCTCTCCCTTTTTTCCTTTCTCATAACTCTCCCTAGTGACTCCCTTCATTTCATTTCCACTCCCTCTCCCTTTTTCCTTTCTCATAACTCACCCTAGTGACTCCCTTCATTTCATTTCCACTCCCTCTCCTGTTTTCCTTTCTCATAACTCACCCTAGTGACTACCTTCATTTAATTTCCACTCCCTCTCCTTTTTCCTTTCTCATAACTCTCCCTAGTGACTCCCTTCATTTCATTTCCACTCCCTCTCCCTTTTTCCTTTCTCATAACTCACCCTAGTGACTCCCTTCATTTCATTTCCACTCCCTCTCCTTTTTCCTTTCTCATAACTCACCCTAGTGACTCCCTTCATTTCATTTCCACTCTCTCTCCTTTTTCCTTTCTCATAACTCACCCTAGTGACTCTTTTCATTTTATTTCCATTCCCTCTCCTTTTTTCCTTTCTCATAACTCTCCCTAGTGACTCCCTTCATTTCATTTCCACTCCCTCTCCATTTTTCCTTTCTCATAACTCACCCTAGTGACTCCCTTCATTTCATTTCCACTTCCTCTCCTCTCCCCTTATCATAACTCACCCTAGTGGCTCCCTTAATTTCATTTCCACTCCCTCTACCTTTTTTCCTTTCTCATAACTCACCCTAGTGACTCCTTCATTTCATTTCCACTCCCTCTCCCTTTTTCCTTTCTCATAACTCACCCTAGTGACTCCCTTCATTTCATTTCCACTCCCTCTCCCTTTTTCCTTTCTCATAACTCACCCTAGTGACTCCCTTCATTTAATTTCCACTCCTTCTCCCTTTTTCCTTTCTCATAACTCACCCTAGTGACTCCCTTCATTTCATTTCCACTCCTTCTCCCTTTTTCCTTTCTCATAACTCACCCTAGTGACTCCCTTCATTTCATTTCCACTCCTTCTCCTTTTTCCTTTCTCATAACTCACCCCAGTGACTCTTTCATTTAATTTCCACTCCTTCTCCTTTTTCCTTTCTCATAACTCACCCTAGTGACTCCCTTCATTTCATTTCCACTCCTTCTCCTTTTTCCTTTCTCATAACTCACCCTAGTGACTCCCTTCATTTCATTTCCACTCCCTTTCTCCTTTCTCATAACTCACCCTAGTGACTCCCTTCATTTCATTTTCACTCCCTCTCCTTTTTCCTTTCTCATAACTCACCCTAGTGACTCCCTTCAATTCATTCCCACTCCCTCTCCCTCTGTCCTTTCTCATAACTCACCCTAGTGACTACCCTCATTTTATTCCCACTCCTTTCCCTTTTTCCTTTCTCATAACTCACCCTAGTGACTCCCTTCATTTCATTCCCACTCCCTTTCTTTCTCATAAGTCACCCTAGTGACTCCCTTCATTTCATTTCCCTCCTTCTCCTTTTCCTTTCTCATAACTCACCCTAGTGACTCCTTCATTTCATTTCCACTCCTTCTCCTTTTTCCATTCTCATAACTCACCCTAGTGACTCCCTTCATTTTATTTCCACTCCCTTTTCCCTTTTTTCCTCTCTCATAACTCACCCTAGTGGCTCCTTTCATTTCATTTCAACTCCCTCTCCCATGTTTCCTTTCTCATAACTCACCCTAGTCACTCCTTCATTTCATTTCCACTCCTCTCCTTTTCCTTTCTCATAACTCACCCTAGTGACTCCCTTCATTTCATTTCCACTCCTCTCCTTTTTCCTTTCTCATAACTCTCCCTAGTGACTCCCTTCATTTCATTTACACTCCCTCCCCTTTTATCCTTTCTCATAACTCACCCTAGTGACTCCCTTCATTTAATTTCCACTCTCTCCTTTTTCCTTTCTCATAACTCACCCTAGTGACTCCTTCATTTCATTTCTCCTCTCCTTTTTCCTTTCTCATAACTCACCCTAGTGACTCCTTCATTTCATTTCCACCCTCTCCTTTTTCCTTTCTCATAACTCACCCTAGTGACTCCTTCATTTCATTTCCACTCCCTCTCCTTTTTCCTTTCTCATAACTCACCCTAGTGACTCCTTCATTTCATTTCCACTCCTCCCCTTTTCCTTTCTCATAACTCACCCTAGTGACTCCCTTCATTTCATTTCCACTCCCTCTCCCTTTTTCCTTTCTCATAACTCACCCTAGTGACTCCCTTCATTTCATTTCCACTCCCTCTCCTTTTTCCTTTCTCATAACTCACCCTAGTGACTCCCTTCATTTCATTTCCTCTCCCTCTCCTTTTTCCTTTCTCATAACTCTCCCTAGTGACTCCCTTCATTTCCACTCCCTCTCCCTTTTTTCCTTTCTCATAACTCACCCTAGTGACTCCTTCATTTCATTTCCACTCCCTCTCCCTTTTTCCTTTCTCATAACCCACCCTAGTGACTCCCTTCATTTCATTTCCACTCCCTCTCCTTTTTCCTTTCTCATAACTCACCCTAGTGACTCCCTTCATTTCATTTCCACTCCCTCTCCCTTTTTCCTTTCTCATAACTCACCCTAGTGACTCCCTTCATTTCATTTCCACTCCTTCTCCCTTTTTCCTTTCTCATAACTCACCCTAGTGACTCACTTCATTTCATTTCCACTCCTTCTCCTTTTCCTTTCTCATAACTCACCCTAGTGACTCCCTTCATTTCATTTCCACTCTCTCTCCTGTTTTCCTTTCTCATAACTCACCCTAGTGACTCCCTTCATTTCCACTCCCTCTCCCTTTTTCCTTTCTCATAACTCACCCTAGTGACTCCCTTCATTTCCACTCCCTCTCCCTTTTTCCTTTCTCATAACTCACCCTAGTGACTCCCTTCATTTCATTTCCACTCCCTCTCCTTTTTCCTTTCTCATAACTCACCCTAGTGACTCCCTTCATTTCATTTCCACTCCCTCTCCCTTTTTCCTTTCTCATAACTCACCCTAGTGACTCCCTTCATTTCCACTCCCGCTCCTTTTTTCCTTTCTCATAACTGACCCTAGTGCCACCCTTCATTTCATTTTCCTTCCTCTCTTTTTTTCCTGTCTCACAAGTCACCCTAGTGACTCCCTTCATTTCATTCCCACTCCTTCCCCTTTTTCCTTTCTTATAACTCACCCTAGTGACTCCCTTCATTTCATTCCCACTCCCTCTCCCTTTTTCCTTTCTCATAACTCACCCTAGTGACTCCTTCATTTCATTTCCACTCTCTCTCCTTTCTCCTTTCTCATAACTCTCCCTAGTGACTCCCTTCATTTCATTTCCACTCCCTCTCCTTTTTCCTTTTTCATAACTCACCCTAGTGACTCCCTCCATTTCATTTCCACTCCTTCTCCCTTTTACCTTTCTCATAACTCACCCTAGTGACTCCATTCATTTCATTTCCACTCCCTCTCCCTTTTCTCCTTTCTCATAACTCAGCCTATTCACCTCTCACTGTTCTACTCTCCTCTAATTCTTCCTCCCTCTCACCTCATGAAACTTTGAGTGCATAAATGCCAGCACTCCAAATTATACTTATGTACTCCAAAATACTTATGTTTTAATTTCATTCAATGCTTTGTTACAACACCTTGCTTAAATGTTATTATTCTGTCTTCTATATTACTGTGTTTTAGTAGTTTTTGAAAATTGTATTGTACTTGTTAACTTTGTTGATATTAGCTTTGTAATAATTGTATATGGAACTTTTCTCCCTGGGCCTCCATTGAAAACAAGCTCATTTTGGCCCAATGGACTTTCTTGGTTAACAAACTGCAAATAAATAAACAAATATCATCCAGGGAGGTACATCTCAGACCATTAACACACACAGACTATGGCTAAGTCATACTGATACTTGTAGTTCAGTGACCTGAGTGCATGTGTGATCTGATGGATCCTTGCTCCTGAGAGGCAAGTGACCATAACCTTCTTCTTGGCAGCCTGAAGGGATGGACATCAGTGTCCCTCTATCACAATGGAGTGTCCAATGAGCACCATGTTGGATTGTATTGTGTTCTTGCCTTATGGGCTTAGCCTTACTGACACTGTGGGTTGAGGCTGAATGTGCCATGGTGGGTGTTGCTTTTATATTTTGTTTTTGAGGTTGCTTAGGGTATTTATTGTAAGTACTTTGTCTGGCTGGATTTGGGTTGAGTATATTACTTTTAAGAGCCTCAGCACTTGTAGCTCGATATGTTTGTCCTGCAGTGTGCATGGCAGTTATTTTGTAGTGTTGTGCATTACTGACATTCGATAATTCATGATTCATGAATTGTGACATTCGTTCTGTAATTGTAGTGGTTGCATGTAAGAGCTTTGCCTCCAGAAACAGGATAGAAGCATATCTCTCACACACCATATCAGATTGTTAACTTAGCTGTCAGAAAATTTGAGAATATTTCTACATTGTCTCAAGACTCCCATTTCTACTAGGCTGGCTATAGAGTTAGTTGCTAATTCTTGGTTTCAGATATATAGAGGGTTTCAAGGAGTGTGATATAACAGATTTATGCTGCTCTTTGTGTGACCATTGTTAGGTAGAACAGATTCACTAGGTACTAGCTGGTTAAGAAGTACAGACTAAGGCTTATTTCATGGAGTGGTGCTTCTCTTCATGCAAACCTGGTGCTTGCCAAGCAACTGCATGCTCAGCAAGTCTTAGGTCTAACTTTTGTAGGAAGTGTGCATTTCTAAGTAACTGCATTTATACAAGGCACTGCTAACCACTTCAGCACAATGAGCAGCATCCCATTAATGCAAAAATTTTATACAGGACCTGACAACCAATAAACAAACTAGTTAGTTACCTGGCCAAGAGCAGACATACTCTTTGAGGTTACAAACAGTAATTCCCAGCTCAGATGTGACCTGCTGACTTTCTACTGACACTAGAGTGGAGAGTAAAGACTTCTTGAAGTAAAGACACTGTGTGGGCCTCCCAAAATGTAGAGACTAACAAAGTTATAACTATAAGACCAAAGACAGGTGCAGGAACTGACAGTAAACAAATGCTACAATAATCCAAGGCACGAACAAGTGTTGAGTCAACACTAGTAATTTACAAGATAAAGTGCAATTCAGCAAAGTGGAGAACTGTTGACAGGTATTCTGTAGGGTATGATGGGTGAAAATAGAGGTGTGAAATTGTTGCCAAACTTGTCTGCTAACAGGTTGACTATGTCCTTAGGTTTAGTATGAGTGGTACTGTCCATTCTGCATTTGGTGCAAAGCTGGGCCTTCCCTTTTACATTACAGACATTGCTAAAGAATGCCTTGTGATTATCCTTAGCTATGGATACTAATCTAGTTTCATAATTAGCTTTAGATAACTTTACAAAATGTCTAATTTGCTTGTTCAAGCTATGGAGGGTGTTCTTCTGCTGAGACTGTTTCCTGTTATTCTTGGACATCAGTTTATTTCTCTTGTTGTATAATCTATTTATGCTAGATGTCCACTAGGGTGGCTTTTTTTTCATGAGCAAGTTTTGGTGCATTCTGGTACAGCTAAGTCCATACACTTGTAAATGTGTTTTACACAGAGCATTTGTGTACACCTCCATATATTAGTCTTTACTTTCAGTTGTGGGAGTAGATTTTAAACTATATATGCCATTGCTTAGGAGACTATATAGCTTTGCAGAGATTTTCCCACCTTTTGGATCCTGAGGAGGGTCAGATATGACTGTTACACTGAACGTGAATGATTTATGGTCAGACCTTACCAGGGAGGGTCTTACATATGGGGTGGTGCAGCAGTCTCCCATGTTGGTGAGTACTAGGTCAAAGATATTCGAGCGTCTTGTGGGGGTACAGACTAACTGTTTCATAGCATTCATGTTTACAAAGCACAGGAACCTTAGGGCGAGCATGTTTGAGCTCATATATGTTTCCCAATCGATGGAAGGATAGTTATAGTTACCCATACTTAGGGTGTTTGGCTATATTTTAAGTGACTTAAGTATTTTCAGGAAGGCACTTTGTGGTTTTCATTTGCAGCTAACAATGACGGGGGGGGGGGTTCCTACAGCTAGTTGGACTTGTAGTAACTCTAGAGGGTTGTACTGCTGAACCGGCCTTGAGGTGTACTTGTCTTTTAGGAAGATGGATACACTTCCTTCTTTGGTTCTTTCTCATTCATTTTACAGCCTGAATGTGTGGAAGGCATTAGAGCCTTTCATGGTCAGAGTACTGTCTATGGCACTATACCATGTCTCTGTGACTGCACAAACATTGACATATTCACAAGTACAAAGTGCCTCCATTGAGAGTGGTTTTGTTTTTAGACTCCTAGCATTAAGCAGCAAACTCTTGAGTTTGTCTTTTGAGGATATTTTTATGTCAGGAAGTTGGTTCTTATGACATTGTCTAAAAAAGTCGCTATGGAGCGGCAAGTATCTAGGCCGTAACTGAAAGGCAGGAGGTGACAGATGAAGACCATTCCTGCAAAGCAGTTGGCCTGTTGACCATATCATCCCAGCCTGACAACTGCTGGATCCTCCTGGAGTGACACCAGTAGCTAAACCAATTGTTGAAGTCGATAATTCTTTTTTTTTTTGTATTGAGGCATCATCCTGGATTAAGGTAGAATGATGCTTAGAGCTACAGACATACCTGTCTAAAACACATAATCTGGGAGGTCAGTCATACCTTTCTTCATATAGTCCAGTGAAGTATGTCTCAAGTCATTTACTCTAACATGGAGTATGACAGAGGTGAAACTGTGTTTGTTGTTGAGAGACTTGAGTGCATGTGAAACTTTGTGAATCCTGGCACCTAATAGGCAACTGACCATGACATTCTCCTTGTAGAACCTGGTGAAAAAGACATCTGTGTGTCTCACTATGGATTCATCTATGACCAATACATTAATTTTGAGGTGTTTTGCCTTAATGGCTTAATGGGTGAGACAATGATATGTCTGTTTTTATGTGTAGTGGGTTAGGCTGAGATTGTCATGTGTGCAGAAGGTTTGCATTTGCAAGGTCTCTGTCCTTTTGGTGAGATTCTAAAGAGTACCTCTGTGTGTGTGGGTTTATATGTTGTGAACTTGTTTTTTTTTGAGGAGGTGAAGTGTGGCTGCTGACGAGAGAGAGACAGAGAGAGAGAATTTATTCTAGACTCATTTTATACTTGCATCTCTCACTTATGTATTGGTAAGTTTTAGGAGCACATAGTTATCACTATACATGATGGAGTAGAAACCTAGCTGTTTAAAAACACAAGTACCCTTATTAAGCATATTTAGATGGTCATTGTTAGAAGAGCAATTTTGTGAGTAGCAGCAACTGGGCCTGTCTATGAGGGACATAGGTGCCACCCCAGAGGTTGAAATAGGCTCTCACTGCATGTGAAGCAGTGCTCCTCAATGACCTTGTTCAGTCATAACCTTGATGATTGTACAGTCACTTTTGAGCTGGCACCTATGTCCCTCATGGACCATTCAACTATGCTCAGTAACGGTACTTGTGTTTTTACACAGCTAGACTTCTACGCACCCTAGTGCTATTAGGCTAGTAACGTCATATGAACCTATGCAGCTATGTAGGCCTCACAACATGTTGTCCACCAAACGACCTGCTGATGTCATCTACTATAACTTCACATGCAGTCCTGTATAACTCAGACTTGTGCCGTGGCTCTTGCATTAAGTACTGTGTTCTGTAGTCTGTGTACTTAGGTAGGTATGGGTTCTGTTCCCACTGTAGTCAGCTTTGTATGTGTGTTTGTGTGTGTGTGTGTGTGTGTGTGTGTGTGTGTGTGTGTGTGTGTGTGTGTGTGTGTGTGTGTGTCTAGAGCAGAAGTGTGTATCCCACAGTTACCTCTATAAGGACATGGATTGCCAATATTTTTACTTGCACATGACTACACATCTATTTCATTCTGGCCTCCCAAATTATTTTCTCCCACATGGCCTGCTAATGTCATCTACTATAAGTTCAGTTGCAGTCCTGTATAAATCAGACTTGTGTCATGGCACTTGCATTAAGTACTGTATTCTGTATTCTATGTAACTAGGTAGGGGTTACAGAGAGCCTTTCACACCAGCATGTAGAACACTGTTATTACCATATTCTCCTCTCCAGATAATCAACTGTGTATGTGTGTGTGTATATATGTATGTGTGTTTGTGTGTGTGTGTGTGTGTGTGTGTGTGTGTGTGTGTGTGTGTGTTTGTGTGTTTGTGTGTGTGCTGTTGCTTGACATTACAGACAGCATTTTAAACCAGCATGTAGGACACTGTCATCTTGTCCTCAACAGATACTGCTGTCATCAGATATATTACATTTTTGGATATACAGCACTCCCACCAGGGCAAGGTCAGAGACTGGCATGGGGGCCAGGCAGAAGTTACATCATCCTATACAAAAAAGTTTACGGTGACATGGCTTTTACTCTATCCACATATATCATGGCATGGTGTGTACACCTTGTGTTATCTTGCTGAGAAAACCCTGCAGTCTCTCCAGATGCTATATGTGTTTGGAGAGGTACATATAAAAAAGATCTATTAGTGCTGTAATGAGGTTTGACTACAGTATTGTCATACAATCCTAAGATGTCAATATGATGGCATGACGTATGATGTGCACAACATAGACTTTCAATAGCAGTGTGGACACTTGGTGGTCAAAGTTCAGATTGCTATCTAAATGTGTTCCCATTACTTGCATCACTGGGTTTCTGCATAGCAGGACTGTTGATAATGCTGTGATTAACATGGAGCTCCACATTTAGATGGACATCATTACAAACACACATTTATGCATTTATTTGTAGTTTGTGTGCCTTTGTAACCATTCAGTTGTGTGTGTTAGCTCTTCCTGTACTATGTTATCACTATTGGTGGACTCATTAGGTTTTAAAAAAGGCAGAACTTAAATGAGCTATGTAACATTTGACATATAATGTTTGCTACTAGGAGTGTGTCAGTATGGTTAGTGATGTAAAATGCTTGTAACAAGGATAGTGTCAGTGTGGTTCATTTTCATTTATATAAAAGTATGAGTGTTTAAAAAAGAGGCAGGAGTTAAATAATTTATGTAATGTTGCTTAGGTTAGATTATATATAGCAATATATGTGAAGTATAATGTTTTTTAATGTTAATTTAATGCAATTTGATTACTTTTATATAAATGTAAATTTGTTGCCTATGCCACACGTGATAATTCAATAAAGGTGTTTAAAAAAAATGACTGCACACAATATGCAAGAATCAGCAAACGTGGTAAGCCAAAGGCCATATACTTTAGCCTGAACTGCCAGGAAATACAGTTCAAACAGTGAAGGGCCAAGCACAGATCCCTAGAGATTGCTAATGGTGACAGTTCTACTGGTACAGGTTGGTTCACCAACTGTCACATGATGTGTTCTGTCAGTCAGCCAATTGTTTACCCATATCCCCAGCATGGAGGTTTTCTCAATGACACCTGTGTGTCTGGTTGTACCAAAACCCTAGGCCAGATCACAGTAGGCAGAATGCACTGTCTTACCTTCCTTCAGGCCTATCACACAAAATCAATGTGCTGTGACAGCATCACATATCATCTCTTGTATGTCCCAGCACATACACCTTCTTGATATGCTGGAATACATAGTTCAACACACCTTTACATGGCTTATGTTCCCATACAAGGGCGTACATCAATATGCACCCACCTGCATTGGGGGACAGCATCTGATACATGCATGTAGAGACATCCTAACTCTACTCAGCTGTCAGGTAGACCAAGTCATCATGAACCTCTTCTACATGTCATCATCAGTAGCAGCCCCCTTTTTCACATTTTTTATACATGGGGTCAAGGTATCATGTTAACTGTTGCCAACTCTCTCGATTCAGTGCCACATTCCTGCCTTCTTTGACATTCATACCTGACTGTCACAGATCTTCTTTCAAACAATCCATGCACTGCTTTGCTGGATGCCCTTGCTTCCTCTTACCTTCTTCTTGCCTGTCCCAAATCTTCCTCACCAAATTGTCTTCTGTTTTTCTGCACATGTTGAAACCACTGTAATCTGTTCTCTGATCTTTTCTGCAATTGGAGCTACTTTGGCTTTTGCTCATATGTCCTCATTTATTTGTCTGTCCCACAGTGTGCATCCTACCACCCTTCTCAGGCACTTCATTTCCATCACCTCTAGCTTCTGCAACTGATCTGCCTCTACTGCCCAGGTTTCTGTAACATACAGTAGTACTGGTCACACCACTGTCTTGTTCACATTACTTTTCAGCTTATTTGCCATTCTTCTGTCATAGACTACACCTGACACTCTATGCCAGTTGTTTGTAGCCCCTCTGATTCTAGCATTGACCCCTTCATTCAGACTTCCCTTCACCTCAACCACCCCTCCCAGATACTTGAAGCTGTTAACCTGTTCCACTACCTTCCCTTCTATCTCCATTCTCAGCTTCTTCTGATTTCTCCAATTTGCTGAAATTACCATTGTCTTATCTGTACTTAGTTTAATCCCATGTGCTTTCAGTTTTACATTCCATTCTCCTGTCCTTTGCTGAAGTTTTAGCTCAGAGTCTGCTTGTAATGCTACGTTGTCTGCATACAGCAACTTTGTTGATCTGTCTCCTCTGACCTGTATGAACAGCAGTGGGCTCAGAGCTGAACCCTGTTATACACCCACTCCCACTGGGAACCCCTCTGTGATGCCAAACACTGTTCGTACTTGAGTCATTGGGTCCTTGTACATAGCCTGCACTAATCCTACCATGTTTCTGGGACTTCAAACCACTGCAGTACTGCCCAGATCAGCTTTCTTGGGACCTTTTCTAGGAATGCTCAGTTGGACTCTCTTCTCATCTCTAGCTTCTTCTCAAGTATCTGTCTCACTGCAAACATCAGGTCATTTGTGCTGCAACCTGATCTGAATCCGAACTGCTCATCTCCCATCTTGCATTCTACTACTTTGCATATCCATTTATCAAGCACCCTCTCCAGAACTTTCATGCAATGTGATAGAAGTTTGATGCCTCTATACTGCCCACAGTTGTGGATATCCCCTTTATTTTTGTACACTGGCACATGTATACTTATTCTCCAGTCTCCAGACCTCTTCTACATGTATACTTGTAATATTCCAGGTGTATGCACCAGACCTGTGTGAGTTGTTATTGGTGTATCAGGTCTGTTACATCTGATAGATGTTCTCAAAGAGGTCATCGAGGGCATGCATGATGACATCACTATCATCTTGTGAAACTTGAACAGGTGAAGGCATTTGACAAAAAGTTACTCTGTGGTATTCAATTGCTCTGTCACATGTCCATAAAGAGCTATATCACCAAATGGTTAGACGAGTATATGACATATGTGGCATCTCACTATGTTGAAATGTGTGAAGTGACATATATCTCAGGTCCAATGATCATGTCAGTAAATCAAGGGTGTCTGCTAGGCCCTTGTCTGGCCCTTAGTTAAGTGATGGACATCACATATGACATACACATGCTGCATCAAAACAGCTACAAGAAGGACTATAGCTTGTGGGCAATCATTGTCTCCAACTGTGATATTAGTATAGTACAGACAGTATCAACACATACCAGAGGCTGCTGCCACAGCCATGACAACAACTGCATTGACGAGACACATGTAGGGATGTTACATTAGGAAACACCACCCAAGAATAATGTGGACGTCAAATGTTATAATCAAGCCAATAGGTATGTAACCTGTGTCCTGGGGTAGAGGGTAAGTGGTACATCCACCAGCATGTGGTCACACTCCTGACTACTCCCTTGACTGTAACACCAGTACTGGGTATGTGAAAGACATGCACATCAGAGGGTATATTAATGTCATGGTTCCCAGCCTTCATCACACCATTAACTGAGTACAATGCACTCTTCTTTATGTACCTCCCTACACATGTTACAATGATGTGTAACTAAAATGTACCACCTTTGTCACAGTGAGTTGTCACACATCTTATTGGCCATACATAGGTATTCTTTCTGTGGAATATATATGACTGTCTGAGGGTGCGGAACAACAATCAAGTTGTTACACCAGGTGCATGTGTGCTACCTGTTTACTTTATGCACACACTGCATACATAGATGTTTGACAACATTAATGGCATGTATTTCATTTGTGACAGTGTGAATTGTGCTATTGATATATGCCATGCACACAAGGCAGTGAGCCTTTAGTGCCTATACTATCCCATACAGGTATAGCAGTGTCCCTCCTAACACCTCCTGCAGATATTACAGTACCAGGACAGTGTACATGGTTACCCTCATAGAGTGCTGATGTATCATACTAGCGTATGTGCAGGCTCATCTAGTATCACTCCACATCACATATTTTATGTCACAAGTATGGAAATAGTGGCAGCATTATTCAGATATTGTTCATAATTGTAGTTGGTTCTTGTAATGTTTGCCATGATTCTTTACCTGTGGCCATCATTCTGGAGACCTCTGCTGAGAGTGCACTCATATTCATTTATATATCTGTTTGCACAGCTTCGCAGTATGCACCCTACCCCAACTGTATGTCAGATCCCTGATAGATATCCTCTGAATTATTTATGTAAAAATGCTTATCTCACACACATCCTACCCATTGTTATGTCATCTTGTGTGTTAGTCACAGAGAACATGTTTTCACTGACAGTCCGTACTGTGTAGTATGTGCTTGGTGTTGTTGCTACAACCATCTTCCATTGACATGCCCTCCTCTGATGTACATGCAGGAGTTTCACCTGTACTATTTCTCTGTGGTCATTCCTACAATTCATCTGTTTCTCCCTATTCAATACACACACTTCTCCTGAGTGATCATTTTACATGGCAGTTCCATGTCTTGTTACAGATCATTAACACAGCTTCAGTACAGAATGGCAGGAATGGAATATCGCAATACTCTGCACTGTAGGTACAATGTCCTGTTCCATGTTTGGACCATTTACTTCATGTTCATACCTCTCAAATGTCCAGATATTCCCAGGATGTCCAGATGCTTTCCTTATCGAATATGTGGCTTTCTACCATATCACTCGGATGATCTCTGGACTTCTGTGACTAAATATTACAGACATTTGGGTGCATACCTCTCAAGGGTGTAGAATGTCCAGTTTTTTATCTCATATTTGTGATCTTTTCCTCAGAACAATGTTTTCCTGGCAAATCATTGGCATGTCATTGCAGAGTGCAATTAGTAACTGATAACTGGCATTTCAAACTTTATGCTAATGTACAGCTTATATATTCTATCAACTTCATAAGTTTTGACTTGGAATATTAACAGTCTGTCCCTATTTCTGGCCCTTTGTCCCCCCATTTGTATGCCCTTGTCCAGATTTCTTGTTCTAAGTGGTTGAGATTGTTACATTCAAACAAATTCTCATGTGACATCTATTGTCATATGTTTCCCTATTACAGGTTATTTCTCATTAAGTTGTTTTTTGTGCAGATATGTTGCACTAACAGAATGACAGCTTTTTGTACAGCCATACCTCTCAATGTACAGATTTTTTTCAGAGTGTCCAGATAGATTTTGCCTCATAGTTTGCTCTATTTCATATACAGTTATGTTTTCTGGCAAATCATTTTTAAAGTATTGTTGGTTAAAGTCAGAAAATGGTGGCAGACATTTCAGTTTCAGACTTCATACCCTTCTGACAATTCATGGAAATACAAAACCTGTCATTCTATCAATGTTATATGTTTTTAGGAGCAATATTTAATAAGTGTATCCCTAGAATACCTCTAAACTGTCCAGGTTTTCCCAGAATGTCCAGCTTTTTGCCTCTTATTTTTGGCCTGTTCCTCATACACTTTGTGGTTTTCTGACAAATCACTAGTATGATTAGAGGATTAAAGTCATTAAATATTGACATGCTTTAAGTTGCAGACTTCACATCCTTTAGACAATGCATGCTAACACAAATTCCGTTCGTTTAGCAACCTTCTTAGTTAATGAGCACTATTTAAAATGTGTCCCTAAATTTGGCCCTTTATCCCCACATTATGTCATGCTTTGTCCATATTTTTTGTACCAAGAGGTCAAGAAGTATGGTCCCTAGTTGACATCCTTTGTCCCCACATTATTTATGGCTTTTGGCCATATTTTTTGCTGCAAGGATTTCAGAAGCCATACCTCTCAACTGTCCAGATGTTTACAGAATGTCCAGCTTTTTCCCTCAAAATTTGGTCTGTTCCTCATAATATTTGTGTTTTTTGCCATAGCACTGTGATTATCTCAGGATGGAACTCACTAAATAATTACATACATTTGTGTTTCACACTTCAAATCCTTTAAAAAATGCATCAACACAAACCCTGTTATTCTAGCGCATTTCTTAGATTAACAGAATGAGTTTAAAAGCTGTCCCTATTCTTGTGCCATTGTCCCTCCCCATTATGTCAAGTTTTGTCCAGATTTCTTGCATTGAGTGTACAGTCCTGGAATGTGGAATTGTGGAATTCCACGCAAATCCGCAGACCGTATGTGCTCTTCTTTATATGGACTTGATATCCATGTTAATTTACAAGGTTTGCAAGATTTCACAGCCAGCAATACTGGTGTGAGCTGTGAAACCTAACTTTCACGCTGAGGCTCATTAATATGCGTTGCACGTTGCCGCACGCTGACCACCATCAAAGTCACAGATACACTCCTTGTAGGAACTGTGCTGAGCCTACATGGAGTTTAATCAATTCTGGGGACTGTCTTTAGCCATAATTATTTATGGTTACTCAGGTTAAGGGACAGAACTTCCGCGGTGGTGCAGCGGTGGCGTTGTTGCCTCACAGCAAGAGGTTCTCCTGTTCGATTCTCGGCTTGGGTTGGGAGTGCCTTCTGTGTGGAGTCTGCATGTCCTCCCCGCGGCCAAGTGGGCGTTCGAAAGACATGCGTTGAATGGGCATGCCTTCGTTGAAGGTTGGGCGTCGGGATGGCAACTCAACACCATAAAAACCAACTGTCAATCATTAGTGGACCAGAGTTCTGCTGTGCTGACCCCTAACTGGGAAAAGCCGAAAGACAAACAACAACTCAGGTTAAGGGACACAGTTGAAATCACTGTTCTAGTGCATATTTTTGCAATGCTGTTTTTTTTTTATTAATAAGTTGACAAGTGTGAAATAAGAAACTACAGAGCACTGGTATTTTGACAAGGATTGCTTTCTTCTGCTGGATGATATATACTATTAGAAGAGATTCAAAGTACTAAAATAAATAGAAAATGTACTTTCACATTTCAAATAGAGGGTTATACATGATTTTGCACATGGAATACTAATGGTAATGTGCACACTTAAAAGAGGCAAAATCAGGAAAAGAAAATGTTATTGCTGTAAACGCAATAGGAAAAGGAATGTAGAAACATCAGAAAAGTTAAAATAATGTGTTAATACCATAAACGATGGAATATAGAAAATAGAATACTAGTAAAAAGGATACCATCAAAGCAAAACCAAATTGCAGGATTCTCAAAATAATTATGCCTGAGGTAATACAATGCTCCCCATTGTTGAAGAACTGGGCGATAAAGCTTTGTATGTAGTACGTGCAGTGTGGTGGGGCGCTTAGTGCTCTTCTGTACCCCATTATATAAGTGTAGCACCACAATCATACATTCTTAATATAGTGACTCTATAGTCACTTCATGATTGAAATATTACAGTGTAGTGCAGTGTACAATATAGTGTCACTGTGCTGTTGCTATAGATGTAAAAAGTTAATGGGAATGAAGCCACTGACAATGGGGGAATGCATGGGTACAGGACCCCACATAACATGTTTGTAATCTAAAGTGCTTGAGGATTACTATGTCTGATATTTACATCTGTTTATTTTTATTTCAGAATAACTCAACATTGCAAAATATTTTAGTACTTCAAATCTTAACAATTTCAGCATTTTGGACTCAACTTTATGATATTGTTTTTGCTGGCATTCAAGTCCTGTGTTAGGTAACCAAATAAGGCATGTCTTCAAGTCTATTAAAATTCTGGAAGCAAATTTGAAAAATAATGCACAGCATATCACAAGTACATGGAAAATGATAAATGACTACTCATCGTATAGGTCGTCTATTCACAGTGAAATCAATTAACCATTCCCATTCTTCTGGAGGAGCTTTGTTATACATCCCACAAAATCCATGATTTCATATTTTTCAACACCATATGACCAAGACTGATGGAAATGTTAGGATTTATTTATTTATTTTTATTTATTTTACATTTGTTTACAGAAAAGTCTGACTGGAACAAGATCCATTTACAGCGGAGGCGCGGGGAGAAAAGCTCCAGAACAACACAATTACAACAAAAAAAAATTCTGTACAGAGGTATATATACAATCAAAGAGATATATAATACAATAGTTTGTTCTAAGCAAGCTTAACTTATACATAGTAGACCCTGGATGTCAGTGTTGGTAGAACAAAACACACATTGAGTGATGCAACCAATCAAAAAAAAAAACTGATGGCATTAAGGAGACATCTCGCAAGATAAAATAATTTGCAGGATAGTAGGCCCTGTATGGGAGTATTTGAGTACTGAATATTAGAGATGGTAAGTAGTGAAGAGAGGAGGGTAGCAAGATTTGGAGGAGAGCAGGAAAGTATTTATGTGATGCAAGAACAGAGCAATGACTGCAAGAGGTGTGACTTAAATGACTTTTTGAAAAGTGAGATAGATGGTGCTGAGGAGATATTTTGGGGGAGGTTATTTCATTTCCTAGCGATGGTGTGAGAGAAAAGAGCTTTCCCCTGCAGTATTGTTGGCTTTGGATATGCAGAGCAGGGTTTTGTTGAATGAGTGTAGAGGACAAATTGCTGACTATTGGTTTAGTAGTTGGGTTAGGGCTGGGGTTTTGTGGGGGTTCCTTATTATGTTGAAGGTCAACACTAGTTGGTGGTAGCTAATTAGCTGAGGGGGTTCTAACCACTGTAGTTCCTTTAGGGCAAGACAGTGGTGACTTCTAAAGTGGAGTTATTGGCGAATTTTGCAGTTTTATTGTAACATGATTCTAGTTTGTCTAGGTCTGTTTTCCTGATATGAAATAGGATTGGTGATGCATACATTAGGGTAGACAAGAGGTGGGTTTGGGCTAGGGAGATTCATGCTTGGTCTGATAGGAACTGTTTGTGTTTGTATAAGGTTTCTAACTTTTTATGTACCTTTTTAATGGCTCGCGGGATATGGACATCAAAGTGAAGATCCTTATCTATTTCTACACCGAGGAGCTTAGTATGGGGGGAGTGGGAGATTGTGGTGCCATTTGTGGAGGTGATAGTGAAGGAAGGAGGTGTGGTTTTGGATTTATTGGGGGCAAAAAGAAGTAATTTGGTCTTGTTGGGATTTAAAATAAGTTGGATATCAGTAATCCATTGTTCCACGGAGCAGAAGGATTCTTGGGTAAGCTTTTGAAGAGCGGTTATGGATGGGGCTGAGCAGATTAGTGTGGAGTCATCTGCATACTGTATAAGTGATGCATGCAGGGTGGAGGTATATAGTTTGTTAGCAAAAATGGTGAAAAGTAGATGCCCCAGTATTTATCCTTGTGGAACGCCTATAGTAGTTGGTAGTAGAGGTGATAGTATATCTTGCCATTTGACTGATTGTTTTCAATCACAGAGATAATTTTTGAACCAAGTAGAAGGGGTCAAGGACATGGTGGATAAAGTGTCTATGAGTAGGTTATGAGAGACCATGTCAAATGCTTTAGATAGATCTAAGAATATGGCTGATAAAAAAGTTGTTGTTGTTTCTTAGTTGGTTAACCTTGTTGGTAAAGGAGAGAAGAGCAGTAGTTGTACTATGGTTTGGGTGGAAGCCATGCTGTGTGAGGGAGAGGTGATTATGTGAGATTAAGAAGTGCATCACTTGGGAGTGAATACATTTCTCCAGGAGCTTGGAAGGGGGGATAGGATAGCAATGGGCCGGTAGTTTGATAGTTCATAGGAGTTGCCGCCTTTGTGAAGAGGAATAATATATGACACTTTCCATAGTTGGGGGATGTAAGCTTCTTGTATAGAGCAGTTTATAAGAATTGAGACAGGGTAGGCTAGCGACTCTGCAGCTAATTTTAGGAAGTTAGTGGGTAGACCATCTGCTGCGAGAGTGGTGGGTTTTAGTTTAGAGAGTAGTTTTCTAACTGTGGAGGTTGGTACAGGTGAGAGTGTAAAGGTGGGTATGTTATTTTGATCTATAGTTGGGGTGAATTTAGAGTTATTGTTGGATAGCTGGGTTGGTAATGAGAGAATAGATTCTGTGAAGTGATGGTTAAATTGAGAAGCTATGCTGTCATTATCAATATTGGTGTTGGGAGCTTGGGTGGTAGTTTTGCCGTGTTTTAGAAGGGAATTGATAGCCTACCAGAACTTTTTGGGGGTTTTGGAATGTTTGTTTTGGATACAGAGGAAGTAGTTTTGTTTATTCATTTTTGTTTGTTTTCTGGCCTGATTTCTAAGTTGTTGATATTTTTGTCTTTCTTGGCTAGTGTTATTCCTTTTCCAGTTCTTCCAGGCATTGTGTCTGGCTTTTATTAAGGCTTTTGTTGTCCTATTTAGCCAAGGGGCATAGTTAACTTTAGTTCTAAGTTTCCTAATGGGAGCTAGTATATTTAGAACATACATAAAAGTACTACTGAATAACTCAACTGCCTGGTCTAATGGTAGAGTTGTTAGTGGGTGCCAGTCACATTGCTGTAACATGCTGTTAAGAATTAGTGGATTTACCTTGTGCTCATCTCTAGTTTCATTAAACAGCATGGGTTTGGGTATGTTTACTTGTTTATGAAGGAGAAATGTGGGGCAGTGGTCACTCAGTTCATCAGGTAGGCAGCCCACACAATCATTTTCTTTGGGGAGATTAACTAGAGTCCAATTGAGAATGGAGGTTCTTTTGGATTTTTTGTCAGCTCTGGCGGGTTCTTGGATTAATTGTGAGAATCTGAATAAGTTAATATGGTTTGAGGGATTGTTGATGTTGAAGGCTAGCCAGTCTAGGTTTAGGTCTCCTAGCAGGATGGTTTCTTGGGGTAGGTTGATTGTAGCCCATTGTAGTATATTTTCTATTATAGGTGAGTTATTTCCTGGAGGAACATAACTGCAGAGGATGTTGATTCTATTTTTGTTTTTGAGGGACATAACAGAGCCTAATGTTTCAGCATTCTGAAATTTGGGAAGTGGAGTTTTTAGAGGCTGGAGGTTGCAACTCCTCCCCTCTTTTTGCTATCTCTGTCTTGACTTAAGATGTTATAACCTGGGAGGAGAATTTCTTTGTTTTGTGTGGTAGGTTTTAGCCAGGTCTCAGTAATGGTTAGTATATCTGGGGAGTATTGGGCTATGAATGCATGTAAGTCATGTAGTTTGTTGGATACACTTCTTGAGTTTTGGTTAATAATAAGTAGATCTGATTTCTGTTTGTGTGAGAGAATTGGATTGCATGGACCTGGGTTGGGGTGTATATCTCCTGAGATTAGTAGCCATTTTTTGAGGAATAGTGTGAGTTTTATGGCATGAGCTATGTCTGTACGTCTTCTACATACTGTCTGTCTATTGTGAGGTAGTATGGTTAGTGTTTTGTGTATATAAAATAATGAGCTATTGTTAAATAGTGTGGGGCAGATTACTATGTTTTTATGTGTATGTGTGTGTGTGTGTGTGTGTGTGTGTGTGTGTGTGTGTGTGTGTGTGTGTGTGTTTGTGTGTGTGTGTGGGGGGGGTATTTGTTATATGGAAGGTAGTGTTTATTGGTATGTTAGAGTGTATGGATGTGGTGTATGTGAGAGTAGTTAAAGTGAGTAGTGGTAGTATGCCTTGCATGGTCTCTGTGGGGTTAGAAGAGGGGATGGTTGTAAGCAGGAGGGTGTGGCATGGAATTGAGAATGGACTTGATGCCTGAGGGATGGTGATAGGCTGTTGTAGGAGGGGTGTGATTATATGGGGTATAAGTTTAGGAGCACTGGGGCGGGTGGTATTTGGGGGCAGGGTAGGGGAGTGGAGTGAGCCAGCAAGGTGAACAGAGCAGAAAGAGCTAGAAAGAAGTTGGCTGGCAGAAATCCAGCTGTAGTTGAAAAGTGGGAGCTTGAGTGAAATGTGGGGGATTAGGAGGGAAGCTAGGCAAGGGTGAAAGAAGGGTGAAAGAAGCAGAGAGCAACAGTAGTTGTTTCTTCTTTCCTTTTAATACAATTTTCCATAGTCACATACAGCAGTATCACTGTTGTACCTTCGTCCAGTATATCCATTTGGCAAAATAAATACAAATAAAGTTATCCCTCAGAGAAAAAGGAGTAATACACAGCAAAACACATTGTTTGCTAACATGGCATAATGTATTTGATGACACTACTCAGTAAAAATGTTTTATGTCTCTTCTTTTTCCAAGCACTGGAAGCGCATGGAATTACTGAAGTACATGGAATTATATTGTTTATTCTCTCAAGCTTGTTTTCATACAAATCCTAAAGGGACAAGGGCCCATTTACAAGGATAGTTATACAAGGTCATGTTCTGTGCGAGTTTCAAATGTTATATCTAAAACTCAACTGCAAATGCGCATAAGAAAATATGGTGTAAGGAATATTCAGTCTCACTAATATGAACTTGGATACAGTTACACATGTAAAGCATGATACCCCTTACAATGTAAAAATTACCGTGCATAGAGGGTATTACTAAGTCCCTGTTACAGAAAACTGATTGATACAACTACATGTCCAAGGATGGCCTCCTTTCACAAGTTTCATAAAAGAAACAAAATCAACTGTTCTCACTGTTTCTGTGTACACAAATGATAATAAATAAGAAAGACCAGATAGAAAGATTGATAGATAACATAAATAAATGAATAAATAAATAATCTCTGCCGTAAGAAGCAATGCAAAACCTCTCCCTCCATGACTGCCATTTTTCTTAGTATACTATCATCTTTGCTTTCTTAATCACTTGGTAACCCCACTGCAATTAAGTATTGTACTGACTGCCTGCATTCTCCTACTTGTATATATGCATTATTGAGTTTCTTCTGCACTATACTGTCTCATATGAGGTTTGAGTCATTACTACAAACACCATTTAGATATGCACACTTATCTGATTAAAAAAGCGTATAAAATAATTACAATAAAACAACAGTTGTGTGGATACATATTATGATAGATGTGGAGAAGGCAGGCAGTAATTACTAGTCTGTGGACTTATTCTGTTCATAATCTGGAAAAGTAGATAATATTTCATGAGTTGCATCATTGGACAATACTGGACATGAGATGTATAGAACAAATGCACAAAGTAGTAGATGTGGGTGAAAGCATATCACTTTTTATTTTCTAGTCTCAACATAAAGATGCTCGCATACTTACATATATTCACATAGCCGCTTCTTCATTTGCATTCTGCATGCCTCGACATTTATTATTAAAACTTTGCAACTTTTGATCTACCATCAACTAATAAAGATTTCTGGAGAAAACAGCCTTTGTTCACCCTTTCCTTTGGAGAAGATGATTCACTACCAAGGAGTAACTAAGGTCCATTGCGTTTAGGTAAGAGTCTCTAGCTATCCCTTTGGGACATTTTCAGTTAGTCCTAAACCATCAATTTTTTGGCTATAGTAGATATCCTGGCTGGCAAACTAGCGGGTTCTTCAAAACTTTTTTATCTACATGCATTATATGTATGTAGTCCCTGTATTATGCTAGATAGATGTGACTGAAAAGGGTCCTTATACAGCTAATATTCCCAATTAACAAGCGTAAATATATTTAAAAAAATGTTTTTGGCTTTAACAAATAATAAAAAACTAAGCAGCTGCTTACAAAACTGTTCAGTTGCCAATATGTCATTCAAAGACTTTAGCATTATAAGACAAGGCAGATATTATTTTTACAATTTTAAAATGTAGACTACATATGTAATTTTTTCTTCCTTGGAAAAACCCTTATTTTGCTGGGCATGACACTGCCTACACTCATGCAATTTCTTTCTTCTCATAATATCAACTATACCCACATAATATATGTACACATTTCAAGTCATAATGTTTCAATAACATTTACAATTTTGCTGTAACCTTGTAAATGTCTGTTTGCTATAGGTATACTGGTAATGGTATTGTTATTTTCTGTTCTATTCAGATAAGAATAGTTGGAATCGTTGCACTCTTGTTGACAGTTCATTATCTCTTGACCATCAGGCCTTCATAGTTATTTTCAGATATTTCTGTCTGGC
This sequence comes from Protopterus annectens, assembly GCF_019279795.1. Classification (NCBI taxonomy): domain Eukaryota; kingdom Metazoa; phylum Chordata; order Ceratodontiformes; family Protopteridae; genus Protopterus; species Protopterus annectens. Next base: position 1,257,341,809 of record NC_056744.1, on the reverse strand, counting down.
TTAGCTTATTTCCTGGGCATCTCATGTAGAGACAAAAAAGTCTTAATTCCCCTTTACTCACCATTCACCTGACCCATTAATGAATATAATGCCCTTTTGATATGCATTTGTTGAAGCATATCACTCAATTTCTGAAACCTTACTATTAAAACGTTTTCAGTGATTTCATTGTAGACTTGTCAACAAGGATGTTGGTAATGCTCAACATTCTCACAATGAACTAAATGGTATTGTTTTGCATCTTGTTTACTATTTAGTATCCTATAGCATTTTACTGTGTTACAACTTGTATTCATTGTATAAACCTTGTAGATCTCTTTACTGTCAGATTTGTGTATGTATGTATTATTATCTGGAGCTTTTCTCCCCAAGTCTCTGCTGAAAATGGGCCTGTGTCCAGTCGGACTTTCTCGGTAAACAAATGTAAAATAAATAAATAAATAAAATAAAAATAATAAATACATTTCTAACTAAAAAATATAAGTGGTATCAAAACTCTTGGTTATCTGGGCAAGCAGTAAGTCCACTCCATGAACTCTGTTTCTTCCACACTCCTCCTTGAAAATCTGAGTCTAGCCTTTTGAACAAGATACAAATCATAAATAAAAAGAACAAACACTTCTAATTAGATTTGAAATATAATTCATGTAGGGTCATCTGGGCACATACTCATGTATTTCACATATGTTTTGGCTGCACCCCCTACTGTCACTTTTTTACTTATGATTATTTACTAACATGTATAACAGCATATCTTCTGAAGTATTATAACAAGTAATGCCTGCCCCACTGACAGCACCTTCAGACAAAAACTGTTTTCTATCAATGGTTGTAGCCATCATTGGGTATTAAATAAAAATAGAATAAATAGCCAAGTCATAATTTTCATGGCCCTCTTTCATGTCCCTCTTCTGCATGCAGTTTTAAATACAGATGCTGTTTTGCTTTTATCGTTTTTTTTTGCTCAAGAAGTAATTTATTCTAACCAGTTGTGTTGTCTTTCTTAACTCCCTACTCCTATAGTTGCACAAATGGTATTGCTTAAGTGAAATCTAAGAATTTTTGCTTTGTAAGTCCCTCAGTATTTGATTGTAAATTTCCTATCATTTAATGCCATAGGTTAAAATGCTTTTGTGCCTTGATTATGCATGTTTTCTTATTTTAACACAAAAACGTATTTATATCACTTCCTCTCATTCACAGCAGTACACACATTTTCATAAATGGTCTTAGATTTAAGGAGAAAAGAGTATATTCCAAAGTAATATAGTTTAATGCTGATAGGGCCTACTGCAAGGGCTTGCATACCATTAGCTCACAACACACTTGCTCATGTTGACAAGCAACTTAGCTCCCACAGACTTGATTGCCGTAAAGTTAGCAAAGACTAACTATCCCTCCTAGAACCTGACATTAACCCCCAAAACTCACATCCATTCTGTAAACCTAAACTCCTAACAATTCCTAAGCCTGACCCTTTCCTTCCCTAAGCCTAACCCTTTCCTTCCCTAAGCCTAACCTTCTGCCACCTCTGATTGCTCCCTAAACCTAAAATTCCCCTCCCCTTGCTAACTCTAACCTTCCACTAAATTCTGATCACTCCCTAAACCTAAAATCCTCCTCTCATCCCTAACTTCCCAGTCCTCTCTATTAACCTAAAATTCCCCATGCCTCTCTAAACCTGTAGTCCCTCTCCCTGTTTCCTTACCCACTTAACTGTTCCACCACAAGCACTTTATTGCATTCAACCATTGCAGCAGCTGCATCCAGAACTCACATTCAAGTTCGAGCACCTGTTCAGGTTGAGTGGTCAAGCTTATAGCTGATCAGGTCCCCGATTGAAAGTCAGTAGAATTTGAGCAGCTGGAGCATGAGCAGCTGTAATATCACTATGATAATTCTTCGATGGACAGTACTACTTACTTCAACAGTACAACTATATTAGATTGGAAGTGTAAGGTTTTCATTTCTCTTAATAAAATTACACAGCAGCTTGCATACAGAGAACTCTTTATTGCCTCTCTCAGTTTAGTCTTCTTGTATACCCCAAAAATACATTTTTATTCCTTAAAATGCTCATTCTGCAAATTGTAGTACATATGTACAAACTGTTAAATACAATCAAGGGCACATAATCTGCCAGTTTGTTACCGATACTTGGTCTCTTGTCCCAGCAAATCAGTAAAGGTATCTAATTAATTTATGAGAAGTCTTTGCTTTACATTCAATGTAATAAAGACAACATTTATACTCAACATTCTCTTGTATTCTGCCTATAAATTATATTCACACTCCAGCTATTCTTTTCATGTGCATTTTCCTTAGCCTGCTCCTTTCCTTGACCTTAAAGCTTCCATCTTCTTAAACCACACACTATGGTACTGAATCTTCTTTTGGTAAACTAGAAGTTCAGAAGTCATTCAAAGCAGTAATAATAACTTCAAGATGACTGACATGCCAAATCAACCAAAGGTAGCCGTGCCATAGCTGGGCAATATAATGTATTACTTCCATTCTGCCTCTTTCTAACTGCCTCACTCACTTACTCGATAGATAATGCATTTCTTCACCCCCTCTGGGTTCTAGGATGTTGATGATGATGAGCTCTCTCCCCTCCCAGGAAAGCCGTCTGTTCTATGAGTGGCATCTGCTACATCCTAAATTGCTTTGGCTTAAAGTCAGGATAGGAAAGAAATGAAACTGGCAAATAGCATAAAATGGTCAGTAATAAAACTAGTTTGTATAGCAAGTTCACCAACAACAAGGTTGCGGCATTTAACTAAAACAGACAGAGCCTTCCTGCTGTGTCTTCTCATCTTCACATGGAGCATTGACAGCAGGCTCAGTTAAGTTGATGGTCAGCTGGAGGGTGCACAAAGGGGGGAGGGTACTCAAAAAAGACCTTCCTATTACCAATAATTTTCTTAGGGAATCAGAAAGCTCCAAAGCAATGCATAATCTCTGGAAAGGATTGACTGACAAAAATAAAAATAGACTCCTACTGACCTAATTTATTCATGCAATTATGTTTTATTCAGCATTTATTAATATGTTTGGAATTCTACAGGCCTTTTTCATTTACCCATTCATTATTCACTATTTATTAGAAGATTTACAACAAATTACATATTAATGGTAGTAAATTAAAGAAATAAAGAAAAGATAATAGAACTAAATGGAAAACAAATTAAGCCAGCTCAATTGAAACAAAGTGATTAAACCATGATTATGATCCAAATGACCCTTGTTCAACAAACTGTTTAGGCATCTGATGGTGCTGGTATGGGGGAGGCTGAGTACTGGAGACAACCAATGCCACCATTCTTCAAAGGAGGGATAGCAATGAAGGGAACATGACTGGGACAGTTTCTCCTGATTAGCGGATTGGGTTAGCTGCTGTACAAATACAACTTCCCTGCTGGGATGTCATTGAGGGCAAAATGATCCTTTATGGCTGCATGAATGATGGCCCTTTTAGCTGGCTCTCACCCCACCCAACCTCACCCACCACAAGCAATACACCAGTATGGGTACAAACTCAAGTTTAATTGGAGAATGCTTGAAGGTGAGCATGCAAAGGGACAAATGCCATACAGAAAAGATTAAGATAAAAGTTAAGTTACAAAGGCAGAAAACTAAATAATTAGTAAGTCAAAAGCAAGGTGTGCAATCTACGGGTAATGATATGAAGGTATATTACAATTTTCACAATGTCAATTCAGAGTCCATCAAAAAAATCAAAATGGTGCTGTTGAATGATATAAGATGAAGATGTATGTATATCAAATAAAGAAAAAGTGTTTTGGTATAGATTTTTAAGTATAAGGGTGATGTGCAGAGCTGTAGTAACTACAGAGGGATTAAATTGATCAGTCACGGCATGAGTAGTGGAAGCTAGGTTAAGCAGGGATGTGATGATTAGTGATCAGCATTATGGTTTCATGCCGGGAAAGAGCACTACAGATGCGATGTTTGCTCTGAGAGTGTTGATGGAGAAGTACAGAGAAGGTCAGAAGGAGTTGCATTGTGTTTTTGTAGACTTAGAGAAAGCATATGACAGAGTGCCTAGAAAGGAGTTGTGGTATTGTATGAGGAAGTTGGGAGTGTCAGAGAAGTATGCAAGTGTGGTACAGGATATGTACGAGGGTAGTGTGACAGTGGTGAGGTCTGCGGTGGAAGTGATGAATGCGTTTAAGGTGGAGGTGGGGTTACATAAAGGATCAGCTCTGAGCCCTTTCTTATTTGCAATGGTGATGGACAGGTTGACAGATGAGATCAGACAGGAGTCCCCGTGGACTATGATGTTTGCAGATGACTTTGTGATCTGTAGTGAGAGTAGGGAACAAGTGGAGGAGACCCTGCAGAGATGAAGATATGCTCTAGAGAGAAAAGGAATGAAGGTCAGCAGGACTAAGACAGAATATATGTGTGTGAATGAGAGAGAGGATAGAGGAATGGTGAGAATGCAAGCAGTAGAGGTGGCGAAGGTGGATGAGTTTAAATACTTGGAATCGATAGTTCAGAGTAATGGTGAGTGTGGAAGAGAGGTGAAGAAGAGAGTACAGGCAGGATGGAGTGGGTGGAGAACAGTGTCAGGAGTGATTTGTGACAGATGAGTACCAGTAAGAATGAAAGGGAAGGTCTACAAGAGGGTAGTGAGGACCAGCTATGTCTTATGGGTTGGAGACAGTGGCATTGACAAAAAGGCAGGAGTTAGAGCTGGATGTGGCAGAGTTAAAGATTTGCACTGGGTGTGACGAGGGTGGACAGGATTAGGAATAAGTATATTCGAGGGTCAGCCCAAGTTGGAAGGTTTGGAGACAAAGCCAGATAGGCAAGATTATGTTGGTTTGGACATGTGCTGAGGAGGGATGCTGAGTATATTGGGAAAAAAGATGCTAAGGATGAAGCTACCAGGTAACAGGAAAAGAGGAAGGCCTAAGATAAGGTTTATGGATGTGGCCAGAGAGGACATGCATGTGATTGGTATGACAGAGCAAGATTCAGAGGACAGAAAGAAATGGAAACAGATGATCCACTGTGGTGACCCCTAACGGGAACAGCCGAAAGAAGATGATGATGTATGCATATGAAACCATGTTTTCTCAAATCTTATAAGAAGGTATGTTGTTCCTGTTCTGTGGTAACTGTTAACTACACAATGTCCGGTACCTTTTAACTCATAAAATACCCAGCAATCATTGGTAGTCATAATCTGATGGCACACTATTAAGCTGAGAAACGTCAACATATGCAAAACAACAGCCACAGACAGTCCACCGATAGAGCATAACCAGAAAATTCACAGGTACATCCTTACTCAGGCAACTTCACTGAATGGACAGACTGAAAGCTCTGCCACCATTTACAATCCACAATATTTCTAGTCCTTTGGGTTCTCTCAAAATGAACAGTCCCAGTATCAATGTGAAGAAAAAGCAAGGCCACAGATTTTTATGAGATCTAAAGAAATAATAGTTTTTTTTTATAGTTATAACAATCAATGAAGGAGGCAACTGAATCTCAGTTCAAGTGAAAATGAATTATCCAAGCAAATGATATGATCCAGTGTTGATAACTGTTTGGCCTCTGTCAACTTCCCATCATCAGCTGTCAGAAAATGAAACCTCAAGTCAGTTTAAAAAATGATTCCTGCAACCATGCCAAGGCTACTGTGGGAGAAATTGATAAAAATGAACTCATGCAGTACATTACAATGACAGTGACTGCTAAGTCAACAAATGGACAGCCTGGGAAAGAAGTGTTGTGGAATATCAAATTGTCATTCATGCACAGTGCTAAAGGAGAAAATGGGAAAGTTGCGTGGCTTATCTACCTTATGATAGTATCAATGATCATTTCCCAATCTGTATGACTAGACATCTCACACATCCAATTAAACAGCATATTTATAAAACAGCATGCAGCCTTTCCAAGTTTAACCTAGAAGTGTTCCTTACTACACTATCATCTATTAACTGGAACTTCCTAAAATCCTTTCTTAGACAATGCTGTAATTGAATTCAATACAACTTTTCAAAATATCTTAAATAGCCTTGTGCCCCCTAGAAGGAAGTTACTTTAAACAAGTAATGCAATTTATCTATCCAACAAGAGTAGAATGCTAATGCAGAATAAAGTGTGGCAAAATTATAAAACACCTCAATATCTTAAAAATTCAAAATGCTTTGCAATTGTATTAAAAAGCAAATAAATGAAAACAAGAATATACTATAATAACTTTCAGAATAATACTAAACACAACCCTAAAAATTTTTGGAAATCTATTAAAGAAATCTTACATACCACACAAAATTTTACCCAAACCCCTCTCCCGATAACTCACCACTCAAAACTGCAATACAGATAAAGATAGTATAACATTTCTAAGCAAAGATTCCTCAAAATCTAATCCCATCCCTGCCCAACAGCCTATCTCCACTTCCACCTTCAAACCTGTGCCAACATCCTAGATCAAACTATCTTAAACAAACTTAAACCATGTTCTTCTTCAGCTGATGACCTTCTAAACAATTACCTAAAAACAGCAGCCAATAGCATTGCCTATCCTGACTCCATCCTTATAAAAAAGTCAGTCCAGGAATCCCACGTTCCTCCTCTCTGGAAGAAGTCACACATTATCCCTCAGCAAAAAGGAGGATATTTAACAGACATTAATAACTTTAGGCCTATAGCAATCTTATCTCCCACCAAAATACTTGAAAAATGTATTCAAAAACAATTGCTAGAATATCTTCTGCAGGAAGAACTACTAGCACTGCCCTACTAACCTATATAGATAGAGTCAATAAAACTATAAATAATAGAAAACAGATCTCTTATTTATTTATAGACTTGTCTAAGCCTTCACCACAGTTTGCCATAGAAACATCTAACTTCAGATGTCCTCAATAAGTTTCTCTCAGACCACCCTTCTGTGGTTTAAAAGCTACCTGTCCAATCAGCATCAATCATTTAAATGGCACTTTGTGTTCTCTCCTTACCTTCCATTCACCACCGGTGTACTTATTTATTTATTTATTTATTTCAGTTTGATAACCGGGGAGGTCCACTGGGCTCAGGAGCCCGTTTTCAGTGGAGGCCCGAGGAGAAAAGCTCCACATTACATAGTAAAGTAAAAAAAAAAAAAAACAGGTAAAATTAAAATTAAGATTAAAAAATATGGGTACATTAAGATAGAACAGAAAACATTAGGTTTTATGAATACAGGTAAAATTGTGATACAGAGACAGTATGAGGTACAATGGTTACATAGCATATGAGTCATATATTAACATGGTTGGTTAATAAGGTTATATAGAATTTGAGTCTTGTTAGGTTAATAAGGTTATATAGAATTTGAGTCTTGTTGGGGCAGAGTGGAAGACCAAGTGTAAATGTTAGGGAGGGAGATAAAAGGGGATGCAAACTATTTACAATATTTACATTATATACACAAGGCAGCAGTAAGAGATAAGTGGAATCATGGAACAAAGTTGTTGGAAGAAGGAGTAGTATGGAAATCCAATTAGTGTAGAGAGTAGAAGGCTAGGTGGGGAAAGTGCAGTTGCACTTCCTATTAGAGAACAAGTGGGAATGGAGTAGGGTTTTGAAGTTGTTAGGGTTTTCAGTCATTTGTAAAGATGGAGGTAGAGAATTCCATTTTTTGGCTAAGGAAAAGGATAGGAGGTGTTGCCCGGCCAGTCGCTTTGGTGTGTGGACACTGAGTAGGTTTAGGTGAAAAAAGCCAGCACCCTGGAAGGTCAAACAAATAGGTTTATTTAAACTTCGAAAAACTACCAACTAGACCGGTTTCAGCACAAGGCTTTCCTCAGTAGTACATTGAAATGATTGGGTAAAAATCTTATATAGCTTCAAGTGATTGAATTCATGACCTCATTTCCTGTAATTAATAAAACAAGAGAATATAATAGTGATTAATCACAAAATAGTGCAGTCTTAAACTAATGTACATCTATGCAACGGTTACATATGTAAATATTAAATATATATAACACATATGTATAGCATAAAAAAGCAATTCCAAAAGATGATGTAGAAAAACACAAAATAAAAATGAAAATGAAACATAAAATGAAAAACAATAATTGGAAAGACAGATGAATGAATGTTATACAATAAGAAATAAAATTACTTACTGCAGAATCATAATTTGTCATTTAAGCCTGGGGAAAAAAGTCCCCCTAGTTTAATGATCCACCTTCTTTTGTGTTAAGAATGTCGTCACCCATAATTCGATCAATAATGGTGAAAGAAAATCTGGGTGTTTCATAGTATGTTTGTAGAGTGCATTGGTGATTCTCTGGTTTCTAATGTCCCCAAATGTTCGAAATTCTGATTGTCTGACCAATATAAAAGGCCTGACATGTACAGGTAGCTAGATAAACTATCCAGTCTGAGCTGCAATTACCAAAGAAATTGATATCAAATACATGTCCTGTGTTTTTACTGGTGAAACTTGTTGTTTTGAAAATGTAGTTACAAAAACTACAATGACCACAAGGAAAAATACCAATAAGTTTATCTCCCGTGAGTGTCCTTTGTGTAAAATTATCACGCTTGGTATTTGTTGTTTTTTTGTAATGAGAAAAATGAGAACACAAGGATTTACCCTTTCTGTAGGAGAAATAACAACGTTCTCCTAAATAATTTTCCAAAAGTTGAGTATGTTCCAGTGGTTATTGACAATATTGATCAGGTTCCTGCTGTTTCGACCATAAGTAGTAACAAATCTACATACGTTGGAACCATTAGCTCTCTTTCTTTTTTTATATTCCAATAAAGAATGTCTGGGTACAGTATCACAAGATTGGACTGCTGAGTGGATCGTTTGTGGTGAATATCCCCTGGACAAAAATCTGTTGGTTAAGTCATTTTGATGTTTGGTAAGATCGTCCTGTGAGGAACATATTCTTTTGATTCTCAAAAACTGAGATTTTGGAATATTTTTGGTAATATGTTTCGGATGAAAACTATCCGCATGTAAAAGAGTATTGAACTGTGGAAATTTTCTATAAACAGATGTTTGCAGTGTGTTATCAATTTTCTTTTCAAATGAACATCCAAAAAGTGAATTTCGTTGAGATGATGTTCCTCGGTAAATTCAATACCCCAGATGTTTCCGTTTAAATATTCCAAAAATTCCTGGAGGTATTCATTACCCCCTTTCCAAACCAACCAACAATCGTCCAGGTATCTCCTCCATATATCTATTTCAGGTAAATATATATTATGCATTGGATCGTATATGATGGTTTCCTCTATGTATCCCATAAAGAGGTCTGCGTAAATGGGCGCAAAAGAGGCACCCATGGCTGTCCCTTGTAGTTGCCAATAGCAATCCTGTTGAAAATAGAATACGTTTTTAGTCAAGATATGTTCAGCCATACATATTAGAAGTGTGTTCATTCCTGGTGGATATAAATTAGATTTATTAAGCCAGAATTCCAATGCCATGAGACCTGCCCAGTGAGGAATACTGGTGTATAGAGAGGATACATCCAAAGTGCACATAAGCCAGTCCGTGTCCAACTGTGTTTCTGTGACTATCTGCAAGAATTCCGTAGTGTCCTGTATTCTTGCACGAATAAATCTCAGTAATGGTTTCAACTTTTCGGTCAGAAAGGCCGAAAGAGGTTCCGTAAGTGAACCAATGCCTGATACAATAGGTCTGCCAGGTGGTTGTTGTATGGATTTATGAATTTTTGGTAAGAGATATAAATATTGTTTCCCAGGATCTTTAACTGTCAGATGTTTTTTTATTTTCTCTGAAATTATACCATTCTCAACTGCCTCCTCCAGAAATAGATTAATTTCAGTTTGAAAGCCAGGTGTGGGATCAATATCCATCTTCATGTAATGGTGGTGATTAGAAAGTTGTCTATAACCTTCACCAAGATAATAATCATTGTCCATTACAACAACCGCACCCCCTTTATCTGCTGGAATGATGACAATGTCAGTATTGTTTTTGAGTTGTGTAAGGGCCAATTGTTCTTGTTTTGAAAGATTGTTGCGCATGATGTCTGTAGAACTATAGTGAAAATGTAGGTCTTTGATAACAGCCTGTTGAAAAACAGAAACATGTTTGTCCATGGGAGGTGTGAAGGAGGACTTGTGAAATGTGAAGTCAGTTGATCTTTGAGTGTCATTGTTTGAAATATTTTAAGGAAATCTTTCTGCAAAATTCTAAAAGTGTCAGATACCAAGGGTTTTTTCAAAAGAAACCAGGAATAAAACCGAGTCCTTTATTCAATAATGCATGTTGTTCAAGGACTCGGTTTTATTGCAGAAAGATTAACCTTAAAATATTTTTCCAACAAGTTTCACCAGTAAAAACACAGGACATGTATTTGATATCAATTTCTTTGGTAATTGCAGCTCAGACTGGATAGTTTATCTAGCTACCTGTACATGTCAGGCCTTTTATATTGGTCAGACATCTAGGCAGTTTCGCATCAGAATTTCGGAACATTTGGGGGACATTAGAAACCAGAGAATCACCAATGCACTCTACAAACATACTATGAAACACCCCACTGCCAGATTTTCTTTCACCATTATTGATCGAATTATGGGTGACTTTAAAGTAACATTCTTAACACTAAAGAGAGAAGGTGGATCATTAAACTAGGGGGACTTTTTCCCAGGCTTAAATGACAAATTATGATTTTGCAGTAAGTAATTTTATTTCTTATTGTATAATATTCATTCATCTGTCTTTCCAATTATTTTTTATTTTTTATTTTTCATTTTCATTTTTATTTTGTGTTTTTCCACATCATCTTTTGAACTGCTTTTTTATGCTATACATATGTGTTATATATATTTAATATTTACATATGTAACCGTTGCATAGATGTACATTAGTTTAAGACTGCACTATTTTGTGATTAATCACTATTATATTCTCTTGTTTTATTAATTACAGGAAATGAGGTCATGAATTCAATCACTTGAAGCTATATAAGATTTTTACCCAATCATTTCAATGTACTACTGAGGAAAGCCTTGTGCTGAAACCGGTCTAGTTGGTAGTTTTTCGAAGTTTAAATAAACCTATTTGTTTGACCTTCCAGGGTGCTGGCTTTTTTCATTTTGGGACTATGATTCTTGCTTGCCTGGCACCAGCCTAACTTGCTAGCTACATCCTTGCATTAGGTTTAGGTGAGCAGATCTAAGTGACCTGTTAGGGGTGTAAAGTTGTAGGATGTTGGATAGTGCAGGACATTTGGAGGGGTTAAATAATAGCCTATGGGCAGTGTTAAGTTGGAGGTAGTCTAGAAGGGTGGGGAGTTCTAGCCAGTTTAGTGAATAGAGGGCAGAGCAATGGTGGGAGGTGTGTTTGGCTTTGATGGCGAATTTAGAAATTTTATTATAACAACTTTCCATTTTTGAGGAAAGGGAGGCAGATAAGTTAGTTAATAGAGGGGCGCCATACAGGAGTGAGGAAAGATGATAGGTAGTGGCGAGGGTTTATCTAGAAGAAGGAGAGAGATAATGAATGTTTCTCTATAGCAGGCCAAGTTTTTGATGTGTCTTCTTGATATTGAGTTGAATATGGGTGTCAAATTTTAAGTTTTCATCAATAGTGACCCCAAGTAGTTTGGCATAGGGAACAATTTCTATAGTTGAATTGCTATGGCTTCTAATTTGGAATGAGTTTTTGTTGAGAGGGAAGGATTTTGAGGGGGGGAGAGAAGTATTTTGGATTTGTTAGCATTTAGAGAAAGGTGGTTTTGGAGCATCCAGTTCTCAGTGGTGGAGAAAGCTGTTTGTGTGTATGATAGAAGTTCTGGGAGGTTGATGGCACAACAGATTAAAGTGGAGTCATTGGCGTATTGTACAATTTTAGTATTGGGGATGGCAGAGTGGAAGTCATTGATAAAGATGTTGAATAGCATAGGGCCAAGAATGGAACCTTGGGGAACTCCAGTGGGGGTAGGAAGGAAGTTAGAGGTACCTTTCCTCCATTTTACAACTTGAGATCTATTGGATAGGTAACTAGAGAACCAGGATAGTGTGTTATGTGAGAGGTTGAGGTTAGCAAGGTGGCTAAGGAGGTGAGTATGGGAGACCATATGGGAGTGTTCCATAAGTCTCTATCCTTGGTTCCCTCCTCTTTAACATTTTTACCAACACCCTCTATATTTCCACACAACGGGCCACCCTAATACAATACATAGATGACTCCACTCTCATTTGCACATCTGACAACATCGTACACCTGCAAAAAATTACTCAGGAAGCTTTAACAGCCACTGAAACATGCTCACAACTCATGTTCAACCCAAAAAAGACCAAACTACTACTTTAACCCCAAATCCCTGTCTCATGAAATAACAAAATTTAAAGTCCTCTCTCTTGATAATGTAACCATCAAAGTCACTTCTCATAGCAATCTATTAAGTGAGATAGTGGATGATAATCTTACAGTCAACGTGCATATCCAAAATTGCATACGAAAAACTCATCAAATATAGGCATACTTTATAGATCCCAAAACTTTCTCACCAGCATAACTAAAACTACACTTGTCACTACTTATCTTTATGGTACTCCCATTCTTACTAACCTCCAGGCTTCACAAAAATTAACACTTGAACAGTGCTATAACAAATTTGCTAAATTTGCAGCATATACCCCTTTCAGAACTCACCACTGTATAGCACTGAAAAGTCTTAATTGGTTAGAACTGCCACATCAACTAACATATACACAACTTCTCACCACCTAAAAAATTATCCAGCATCCATATGCCTATCTAGCAGTAGAAACATTCTACAAAACTATATTCCCAGTTGGTCATTGTGATCCAGTGACCAAAAACTCCTGTCTGTATACAAACCTAGCAAATCTGTTTGACATTTGACATTGTGTGTAATCGTACAAGGCTGCTAAGGCCTGGAACTATACTTGTACAAGGTTGCTAAGGCCTAGAACTCCTTACCTGTATCCATCAATTCTATACCCTCTCACCTATCTTTCAAAACAACTCTGAAAGACTTCCTAGTTAAAATCTGTCTCTGTTCTTGCTCAAAACCAGGATAAACTATATCCCTAAATGTGAACAAGTACCTTTTCATTCCTTATACCTCCTTACTCTCCCTTCTTCACTTACTTTCTTACTGCTATATAATTCTCTTCCCTGACTTTCTCTCTAAATATACCATAAGCTGTTTTTCTTTCACTTCATATTGCAATTTCTGTTTGTATTAGACTAACTTACCTTTAACTTGTCTACAAACCATCTAAAATTTCTCTAAATATTAAATGATTGTCATATACCTTCTAGCGATCTTTAACCACAGTTTTATATTATGCCTAATCTTTTATAATTATTTAAACTGCAGATGTTTATGTTTTATTTTTGAAGATTGTAAAATTATTGTTCTTAAAATGTTTTGCAATAATTTGGAGCTTTTCTCCCCAGCCCCCACTGAAAATAGGCTACTACCCAGTCAGACTTTCCCAGTAATCAAATGTCAATAAATAAATAAGCAAACAAATATATAAATAAGTGATGGCACTGGAACATCATCAAAGCTGACAAGATGACTACTGAGTTACAAACTAAAACAGCTTTAAATGAGGTTTAAAAAGGTAACAAAAAAGGATACTGCTCTGCTATCACTATTAGCCCAAATACCAGAGAAGCTATATTGGATACTTTAGCAACAGTATTAGGATGGAAAACAGTATATATGAACATATAGACAGTCCTGTGAAGATGCACATTACTTTACATTTTTGTATCTGTTTTTCTGTACATTCCTAAGGATGTACATTCTTGCACTGGAATTTTCATTACAAAAGGATAACATGTGCTTGCATGTATATTGTATGTAGATTACACTGCCAACAATGTAGTGCACAATATGAGAAGAATCTGTCCCTACATTTGCCTTTTATGAAGTATGGTGAGGGTATAGCATCTGTTATGTATTGCTGGTCTATAGTGGTGAGTATGTCAGTCCTATGCCTTCGTAACTGTATCCTACCTGCTGTTCTAAGGCAGGTGTATATCAGCAGTGTTTACCAAAGTGTCCACTAAAGGTGGCAGCAGGAATGACTGCTTTACTATCTGCATACCTGTAGGTTCTAATTAAGTGGATGAACCCTCTGGGGGCTGCATAGATACCAATGTGTCAAAAGCATCTCTAATTTGTGTATTTTCATATGAGTAGCTACATCTATTGTATGGGGTGCCCCATAGGCTGTCTCTTTGACTATAGTATGGTATTACCAGGTTAATCATTGTCTGTAGTTATCTGTCTTCTACTCCTAATAGTATGCAATCTATACTTCTGTGCCATTTGTTTGCAGGTGTCTGCATGTCTAGAAGATACAGTGGATGGCAGAGGCTAATGCTGATGTTGTGCTAAATAAATCTGGGACACACAGTGTCTGCTGGGGAGAAGTAATGCTGACCAGTATTTATGGCAACAAGTGTAGCACACAGTGGTCCCAGAAATAAATGCCATGGGCAAGTCTAAAATGAACACATGACAACAGTGTGGTAAATGTATTAATGATATGCCATGCAGTGTCAAAGCACAGGATCTAGGAGGCTGGCCACGTGGGTCACCCAGAAGCAGCAGGCTAACAAAGCCAGAGAATGTTTCTTTTTGTATCACTGGGGCCAGTGGTATGCTTTTGGGTTTATTCTTGGAGGAGTAGATGGAGGCTTGAAGATGGACTCACACTAAAACATCTCAGTGTATGCTGTACGCTGTACCAGGTTAGTATCATGTTCATCAGATTTTACTAATCCAAATTAGTACCATGTTCATCAGATTTTGATAAACCAGCACTGCTCATAGACACTTAACACTGACCACAAGTTATGTTACCTATAGTTTCTTATAGCAACAATAGTTATCCAGCCATGTCAGAATGGCATCTGGCATGTTCACCCTTACTGTATGTGTACCAGAAGACCACATTTTTAGCAAATATATTCATGATCAATTCAGTGTGCATTTTCCTGTGTATCCACAGGGCAGAGCACTGCTACAGTAACACTTCTACATGTTGAGTGGGACAGCAGGTTGATATGTGGACTTATGCAGGTACTGCCAATGATGATGAGACATAAACCCCTGTGTTGAAATTTGATGGCACAGTGTCACTGCCTGTCTCCATTATCTGTTGCATGTACTGATAGTAGAGGGTGAAGGACTGGCTTTAATGCATGATGAACATGAGACTGTACAGTTGAAGTGCTCACTATCCCCATTGGGGAGGGTTTTCCTATGGATGTGATCACCAGCGAGGCTTGCTCAGTGGCTACAGCAGCAGGGGCATACACTTCATATGATGTGAGTAAACTCACAATTTTGCTTCCTTGCACTGGTGCCTGATGCTTTCACATGTTACAGTTGACAGTTAGGAGGTGGTCCATTGCCAGATGTTCTGAAATATCATCCAGGCACAATGTGTTGCAACTCAGTCATTTTTCTGATTGCTATGCTTGTGACATCCATGATTACATTGAGTCAAGAGACACAATCCCCATTAATCTTATGAGCTCTTTGGTGGCATGCACAGCCTCCACCTCCATCTCCATGTAGAGGCTTGCCGGTGCCACCACCATCTGTCACACTAGAAATGTTCTACAAGTGTATGTATCAGGTGGTAATATATGGGGTGCCCATTATACATGGTCCTCACCTGCATCTGGAGGTGTAACACATTCTGCAAACCATTATTGTGGATTGTTGTGATACCAGGCTTCTACTGGCAGGACACTTCTGGAATGGACTAAATTCCTGTTATGTCACACAGTGACACACAATCCCTGCCACAAGGGTCCCAAGTCTGACAGAAAAAAAGTCAGCAGATTGGCCACAGATCACAATCACATGTTGGCATCCCATCCCATCTCAAGAATAAACTGTTTTTCACACACAGTACTCATCCTACTGAGGCAGCCATCTGTATTTATCATGATATGTCTCAGAAACCAGTGGATAGACAGACATATGTAATTGTGTCCCAACCAATTGTGCACATGATGATGATGACTCTGAGACATTCCATCTTTCATCTTCTGAGGTGTGTAGGAGAATATCTGATGCACAGTCTGGCTCAACCATGCACTGAACAGCACAGCCTGATTATAACACTGTATGCAGCATGCCTGCTCTGTGTGACACTACACATTCACTATGTGTTCTTCAAGGCCCAAAGATCCAGACTATAGGACATTAATTTTTCTGCACTGCTGTGTGCTGCACTGGTCACTTCTGGGAGGTAACTCTGAAGCTGCTGGTTGCTGCCATGTTGTCACACTGTTGTTAGAAAATGGTGTTGATGTACCTTCTAGTCTGGCTTTGTGTGCACCATGTTTGACCATACCAGTATCCCTGGGCTGCCCAGCCTGTCACTTCATTAAAATATGTAAGTTATAACATGGTAAAAATTTCCTGCATGATGGAGCATGGCCATACTAGACTGCACCTCATTCATATCAAGGCAGCAGAAACAGGCTTTTGAACAGGCTAAAACATGTACTATGATACTGAGGTTAGTATGTACATAGTGTTATACAGGAGCTCAAACATGCTGTCTGGGTTCTAGTGGGTATTCTGCGTCATCTACAACAGAGCATCAGTATGTGGTAGTACGGCTAATACATTTAGACACATTATAAATGTAACTGTATACATTACCATTAGCCACAGGGTATATGCTTACCAAGTCAATGGCACTGTGGAATTTTGCTTTGCAAGAAGTGGTGATATAGCTGTGATGTGTGCCACGTATAGATTCATAGGTACTAATTAGGCTGTTCATATGTAAGTACCTGGCTAGCTGCCCTTGTAGATCATTTTAAGGCTAGCCAACTTCTCTTAATGAGAGTCAAACCATGCCCACTTCTCTGTGACATAAATACCTTAACCATTACAACACCCCCAAACCCTATGATCTATGAGGATATTCAGACACCTAACCTTACATTTCCATGGTAATTATTAGGCCCTATATTTTGAGCATGATCCCAAGAATATAACACAGTACCTGACAATTCAGAGAACAGTAGCCCTTCATATGTATAAACCTTTGTGACTTTAGGCTGGGTAAGACCTTTACAGGTAGATGAGTGCAATCCATAAGAGTAAGCAGAATCCAAGAACAATTATAATTGCAACCAGCAAAGATTCTTGGAGCATTAATAGCATTCATGATCTCACAGTCCCACTACCATGTACCCAGTAATGTAACTGACAGCAAGTGGTATGAGCAAAAATGGTACTGGCCACGGGTTATGTACCACCAGCTGACCGCCACTAAATTGACAGATATATCTTTGCATATTACCTGACATGTATCACCCACAAATAGGATCAAGAGGAATGCATGGACTTTGTATACCAGTGAAGACTAAGGTATCTGTATCTCTTACCATACTTGCTACAGAGACCTGCCATAGACAAAGGGAACACAATGAGTATATCACAGGTATTGTCCTGCACAATAGTTAATGCATTTCTCAATGCCCTACTTCCACATTTGGATGAGTATATTTATTTATCAGCACAACAGAGGAGAGGGACCCCCCACTATCCATGGCTTCTGTTACCTCACACCCCCTTCCTTAGATACTGGGTGCTATACACTGTGCACATGTGGCAATAAAGGGCCCTCCTGTTATTCATGCAGTGTGTAATTCACAAAAGTTTCTAAACAACGTTACGCATATACAGAGCACCCATGACATATGAAGAATAAAACTGGATCTAAATATTAGTCCTGCACTTCTGTTGATTGAGACCTGTTGCTGCACACATATCAGGAGCCAGCTATGAAAGTAATAGAGTTGCAGTCCCCTGCAAGGCTGCCATATGGTGGGCATACCCAGGTCAGATGGATTGTGTTCCTCTGGTGACACAGCCACAAATGGACCCTTGTGGGTGCCTGCAATTATGGACTAACCTCGACATGTGGATGGTATGCACTCATGCTGTACAGTCTGCAACTCATTTGAGGGTGAGGCTAAGCCTTCACCGTGAGCAATTGGACAGAGATGATTGGTATCTGTGAGTCATCTGGCTGTGACACTTTATAAGTCTTGGTATCATTCTTAGACCTTTTATAAGTGCTGACATCAACCAGTTACCCTGACCCAGCCTGCACCATTGGAAAATAGCAGTGAGAATCTCAACATATGCACTACATGTGTGGTCCAAACAGTGTTACAGACTATGCAGATAAAGAACAGATGCACACCTGCATTGCCATTCCTGTGTGCCTGGACACCTGGCATGCCTATGGGGAATATATGTAGTGGTATTTGTGGCGTGTGAACACACAATGCATAGTTGTTATACAGACATGTATATGACGCTTGGCCACTCCCAGAACCTGTCTGACTGATTTGTCTTCATCATCTCCATGAACGAGCACTAGGAATTCCTTCTCATAAGTCAGTGGCTTACAGAAGGATGTGGGCACCTCTATTTTCTGATCACTATACTGCTGCAATGTTGTATGCCTTCTTGATCTTGTAAGTGACAATATCTGCCATTGATCTATTGTGTGATTCCATCCTCTACATATGGTCCTATAGAGGCCAGTGGACATACCGATTCTCTGTAACAGGTAGTGCCCATGTGTTCTGATGGCCTGCAGCAAGATGCCATTCTCAGGTCAGGTGAAACTGCCAAACCTCAGCCATCTGCCCTTTCTCTACAACATGAAGACCTCTTTGAGGACATGCCATTTAGATGTAGGCCAGTGACTTCTGTAGATAGTATGCTACAAAGTATTAATACTGGGTTGCCATAGGTATACACACCATTATACATTTGTACAGTGATATTAACATAATAGGTGCCAGAGATAGCTGTGCTGTGGATAGTGGCATACTCCAGTGACATCAGACCAGTGGTAGGTACAGACATGTGCATGTCTTGCTGCCATGCAGATGCCCACAAAGATACAGACGTGAAGCGCTGGTTACACTGACTGCATGAGTTGAAGACAGTTATACAGTAACATGTGAGAGTGGACTCCTATGGTTTGCTGTTGAGGTTAGATATGGAGACCCGTAACAGTTGTTCCCCTTAACATAGGTTCATAGTACGCATATGTAAGGCATGCAAGATTGTATAGATTTTAGCTTGGCGGATCCTGTTTGGGCATCCTGCAGACTACTACAGCATCAGAAATGAGAAGGAGAGACTTATTTTGCTGATCTAAGTATCCTTTTGGCATTCAATTAACTGTTTTAGCTAACTGCACTTTTAAAAAGCTGTTTTTATTGTGGTTTTGCTGTATTTCTGCTGCATTGTACTGTTAAATTGTTTTACTGTGTGTGCACTTGATTTATCTGTTTAAAAGTTAAAATTTAAAATGCATTTAGTACTGTAGGCATCACACTCAAGTGCGACAGCCTTTTCTGTGCATTTCTACTGTCTTAAATAGTTTTTTGCTGCCTAAATTATAAAAAAAAACAAAAAACTAAAAAAATACTATCTATATGGCTCGTTTCCCACCTTTTCCTATACTAGAATAGTCCGGATCCGAGATCTGCTGGTTTCAGGACTTTAGTCTGGGTTTTTGAGTGGTCCAGACTTTGTTGTGGTAGTGGGAGGTCTTTCTGCTTATCAAAGAGAGTGGTAAGCATTAGAACAGCCTATCTGTTGCAAGAGGAGTGGTTTCTTGCTCTGAAATGGACCTTACTGGCCGTTTTGGGATAATTTATATCCCTTTCAAGTTTCTGAGTTAAAATCCTGTTTTTGTGTGAGTTTGTGCATCATGCAGTGCTGCTTAGCCAGGGTTAAACTATTCCTGGCACCATAAAGTCTGCTCTTAAATTTTTCCCTTAGAACTAGCCACTTTACTAATCTTAGCACTTGAATCTGCTTTTCCGTGCTCAGCACTGGTTCAGAAGTGTTGTAAGCACTAAATAAGCTACAAATTACTGAAGCACTCAACCTTTCTCATTACCTATGTACTTATCTTCCTCAAGTTACTTCGTGGAAAAACCTCTAGTACTTACTTCCCTCACTTGTCTAGAGGAAAAAGTGATTCCCCAGGCATGTCCAAGGGACAGCACCTGGTGTTCTCTCCTGTCTACCTGATGAATCTGGGCATCTTGGGGCAATATAGCAATTGTTTCATGTACACTGAAAAGCCTCTCCTCCTACAACCCAACACTGCAACCTGTGAGAGATGCATTTATCTAGCCGCCAAATTGGAGGCAAAGCTCTCTCAACCCAAGACTGAACTTGGCAGTCAGGAGGAGAAGGTAAACATTTGCTCAACACCACACTCATCACATAGTCCCACTATACCTACACCACCAAAACCCACACATAGATACACAAAAACATTCTTGGATGCTCTCAATCAGAATCTGCCCAAGCAACAGAGACCTCCAAAGCAGAAATGCAAGCAACCTCCACCCCTCATCACAACTCAAAAGAGACATAACACACAGACTCAGTCTGCCACTCAACCACAGCCCATAAGGCAAAACAATGTAACTAACACATTAGTCATAGGTGACTCTAAAGTTAGACACACTGATATTCCACTCACCAGAATAGACAAGGAGAAGGTTACTGTTTGCTGCCTGTTAGGTGCCAGGATCCACCACATAACCCATGCACTTAGGTCACTCCACAACAAGTACAAATATGACTCAGTCATTGTCCATGTTGGTGTGAACGACCTGAGATGTACCTCTCTGGACAACATGAAAAGAGACATGGAGGAGCTCTCTGATCTTGTAATCCAGGCAGGTATGACCCTAGCCCTGAGTAGCATCCCACCTTTGCCCAGAATGATACCACAGTACAAGGACAAAATGATTGACTTCAACAATTGGCTAAGCTTCTGGTGTCATTCTAAGGGGATTCAGTATCTGTCTGCCTGGGATGACATGGTCTACAGGCCATGATGCTTTGCCAGAGATGGCCTGTACCTGTTGCCCCTGGGATTCCAGATACTGGCTAAGGCTCTTGCCGCCCCTATAGTACCTTTTTAGGCAAGGTTCAAATGACAAACCCACCACTGTAACAGATACAGGCAAGCAAAATCTGAGGGTAATGCTACTCAGTGCTAGAAGTCTAAACCTCAAAATGTACTCACTCAAGGCAATCCTTAAAATGGAGAACATCAATATCTGTGCAGTAACTGAAACCTGGTTCAAGGCTTCAGAGAGCACCCCAGCATTACCAGGATATAACTCATACCATACCTTTTAGCCATCTAACCAGGACTGGAACACCAAGGGCAGTGGTGTGTCCATAATCATTAAGGATAACCACACCTCCAGACTAGTTGCCCAACATAATGCATCCAAAATTATCTAAGTGCAACTAACTCTGGACAAAACTGCAATCCATACTGTAGCTTGCTACAGATCCCCCACCATGCCCCAGGATTCCCACTCCTCCTTTCTTGATATACTAGAAAATATTAGGGTTAAACCAAACACCATTATAATGGGCAATTTCAACTACCCCACCATTAACTGGGAAAACTACTCATGTACCAACTCCTTCACTCAACGCTTTCTAGAATTCATAAACTCCAATGCCCTGGATCAACTTATCAACACACCCACCATGGGCAATAATATCCTAGACCTAATCATTACTAACATGAGTGAACGGTGTTGCACACCTGAAGTCCACTCCTCGTTGGCCAGATCCGACCATAAGCTAATCACTATAGATATCCACATCTCACCCCAAACCCCCCATTAAGGAAACCACTGTAAAAAAAATTTCCAAAGCCAACTTCATGCTTCTTAAGACAGAAGTGGCCAACTTCACGACACCCATGCAGATGGACAATACAGTTACAACTGCTGAATTCACTCTATAAGCACTTACATGAGTGCATGGGTCATGCTATCCCTAACAGAATCAAGACACTATCCTCCAAAAAAATGAAGCCAATCTGATGGTCTCCTGCTATAAACGAACTCTAAAACAGAAGGAAGAAACTGTTGCAAAAGAGAGTAAAATCCCATATGTGGAGGAGCTCCCTAGTCAGCCTCAGTAAGAAGCTGAGATCCCTCATAAAATCCTCCAAAGCCAGCTAAGAAAACAAGACTGCCACTGTCTCTAAGGACAACCACAAGCATTCTATAGCTATGTCAAGAATCTCAATGGTAACACCCAGATCTGCTCTGAGTTACAGCACAATGGCATAAAAATTACAGAACCAACTGATATCGCCAACATCCTGGCAGATAGGTTCAGTGCTAACTTTACCCCCCTCACCCCTTAAAGGGCCCATATCCATACCAGAAGAATGCAGTGCCCCTGCAATCACAACTGAGCAGGTAAAAACTGCACTCTTCAAAGCCAAGAACACAGCATCCATGGGACCGGACAACACCCCAGGGTGCATTCTACATGAACTTCCAAATGAACTGGCCCCCCCCCTCCTAAGTACCATGTTCAGTCATAACCTCACAACAGGCTTTGTACCCACTGAATAGTGCACAGTAACAGTTATACCACTCCACAAAGGGGGAGCAACCACGGACCCCAGTAACTGCCACCACAGACCCTGGGAACTATCACCCTATTAGCCTGACAAGCCTGGTTTACAAGGCCATGGAATGTATCATTATGCAACTCATAAACAAAGACATTGGTAACCTCCAAACTCTGGACCCCACACAGTTCCGGTTTTTGAAGGGCAGATCATGTCTCCTGAGCCTGATAGACTTCTTTGAAACAGTCACCAAAGCTATAGACGAGGGTAAGGCAGGTCACACAGCCTTGATCTTAACCTTGCAAAAGCTTTTGCCACCATCGCCCATTCTGTAACCATAGATAAACTCTCTAAATTGGGCTTAACTCCATACATCACAAGATGGGTTGCCAACTGGCTCACTGACAGAATCCACACTGTAAAAGTTGCAGACTCCAAATCTGACTTCAAACCTGTGACAAGTGGAGTACCACAGGGTTCATTCTTGGGTTGTCTCCTGTTTGGGACCTACTTCTCTGAAGTACAGGCTAACACAGATGGCCTCTGGCTGACGAAATTCGAAGATGACTGCAAACTAGGTGCCATAGTCGAGTCCCCAAATGATGTGGACATCCTACAGAAGGGCCTCACTGAGACTGATGCCTGGTGTCAGAACCATCGCCTCAAGCTCAATGCCAAAAAGTGCATTGTCATCCCCTTTGGTAAAAAGTATGTACCCATGAACTACCACATAGGCGGCAGTCCACTTAATGCTGAAGGTGTGATAAGAGACCCTGGGACTCAGGCAGACATTAGTCTGTCCTTTGATAGTCACATCACCACAGTAGCCAGGAAATCCTTCTATGTGACACACCTCATCATGAAAAGGTTCTCATCCAGGAAAAAGGAGGTCATTGTTCCCCTCTACTCGGCTCTCATTAGATGCATTATTGAGTACAACGCCCCTTTTGGAATGTACCTCACAAGATATCTGCAGCAGCTGGAAAGGCCACAGAGGTACCTCACAAAGAGGATTACAGGACTCAAACATATGCTCAACACTGACCGTCTCAAAAAACTCCAGCTGTACTGCATAGCATATCACCTACTCCGAAGTGATCTGCCTAACATACAAAGCTATGTCAAACCCAGAGCTGCTGAACATGCTACACCTAAAGAAATCCCAATTTCTCTGTGCCACATGCTCTAGAGACCTAAACCTTGTCACCACAATAAATTGAACATGCTGGAGGAATAGATTCCTGTCCCAGAGACTTCCCATACTCTGGAACAAATTACTTATCTCTGTCAAGCAGAGTTCCTCACTAGCAATCTTCAAGAAAAATCTTGATGAGTGGATGGGAAATAGGAAATTCACCCCAGTGATCACTTCTGTGGCCCTGCTCGACAGGAGCACAGGAAGTTAACCTTCTTGGGTGGTGAATGCCAGGGGACCTTGTTGGCTAGGCTTACATAGGCCTTTGGGGCGATAGCCTAGTATCTACCTATGAACCTATAGGCAGTTCTGATGGTGGTCTTTTCTTGTTATACCGTACATTTAAGCTTCTCAGAACTTTTATTATAAATATTGTAATGTTATGTTTAAAGACGAGTACCAGTAAGAGTGAAAGGGAAGGTCTACAAGAAGGTAGTGAGACCAGCTATGTTATACAGGTTGTAGACAGTGGCACTGATAAAAAGGCAGGAGTCTGAGCTTGACGTGGCAGAGTTGAAGATGTTAAGATTTGCACTGGGTGTGACGAGGATGGACAGGATTAGGAATAAGTATATTACAGGGTCAGCCCAGGTTGGAAGGTTTGGAGACATAGCCAGAGAGGCAAGATTACATTGGTTTGGATATGTGCTGAGGAGGGATGTAGAGTATGTTGGGAAAAAGATGCTAAGGATGAAGCTGCCAGGTAACAGGAAAAGAGGAAGGCGTAAGATAAGGTCTATGGATGTGGTGAGAGAGGACATGCAAGCGGTTGGTGTGACAGAGCAAGATGCAGAGGACAGGAAGAAATGGAAACAGCTGATCTGCTGTGGCGACCCCTAACGGGAGCATCCAAAAGAAGAAGAAGTAATGTTATGTTTAAATGCAAAATTTATATTGGGTTGGTACTCCATTCCTTATGCTATTTATGTAAACAACCTGTGTAATTTTTGGGAGTCTAGCACAATAAAAGTGGCTGATGAACATACAACTAGTGGACATATGATTTGAGGGTCCAATCCAGTGATCACATGGTTTCTGTGTCATAGATCCCTCTAAGGATTAATCTTACTCTGACTACACTTGGAGGGAGGAGGAGGGGACTACATTGCAAAAGCTTGTGCAGAGTTCCAAAAATCTTGTCTATGTTCATGCTGATAAGTGCCCTGATCTAGATGCCTGCAAAAAGCATCTGAAATACTGATGCATTAATGTGTTATGTACAAATGCAAGCAACAGAAGCCTTTCTTGATATAGTGGATGTAGTTGAGCATTGTATTGGAAAACAATAGCTAAACATTACTAAAATGTAGAAAACATGAGCTGGGTATACAGCACCCACTGTTCTAATGACATGGATCAGATCATTTTTAAATATGGTTTGTATCCTATACTGCATATCTTGCTTCTCTATCCATCATTCTTAAAAGGTTGCCTGTACCACAAGATGTTATTTTACGAATCTGTTGTCAAGACACAACATGTTTAATATTAAACATGTTCTTTGATGTCAACATGATCAAGTCACGGAGACTGTGCCCCATAGCTGATGACCATATCAGTTGCTCTATACAACTCTTCCCCAATAGGCACCATCTAGAGGCTGCTGTCTGTATCTCCATTCTCAGATGAGTTTGAGGTGAAAACATTCAGCATATTTTTGGAGGAACCGTTAAGAGACAAAGGAAGAGCTTACAAACTCCACAAAGGCACTGAGGAGAGGTCAGGATTTGATCTTCTACCTTATCCATGGAAATGAAAGACCTAATCTATAATAACTATTTTTTTTTAATTTAATAGATACTCTTGTGTATTCTTTCACTCAGTCATGTTTCCCATGTACAGATGTTCTTGGGTTTGAGAGTGTCACAAATTTGATGAAATACAATAGCTGAGATATTGTTATTATTTTGAGTACTCAACATTTCACATTTGGAAATGGTAAAATAATATGAACATTTAATAAAAACATCAAAAGATGTACCTGTGTTTCTGAGGTCCAAAGGAGCCTTCTTCATTACAGTTTGTGATATGACTTGGAACAGGATGTGAGAATGTACGAAGGGCTACTCCAGCCACAGCCACAAAAGGAGATGTGAAGTTAAGGATCACTGTTCTGGTATAAAATGGCAGACTTAAGTTGGGAGTGATGTTAATGACCAAGGGGTTATGCTGACAAGACACTTCACAGGACCCTGTAATGTCAAACATAAAGCATGCTTAATTTCAAAACAAATTACTAAAAACATGCTGTTGTTAGAGTCACTGTCTGTATTAAAATATCAGGAGAGCTGCAGAAGTTCAGTAGATAATGCAGTAGTATCTGATCCCCAGTTAATGTCAGTGTCCCTGATAAACAAATTTTGTGAAAAGTTAAAAAGAAGGAAGTTGGTAAGTGTTACACCCTCACACAGTAAGCAGAGTAAGCAGGACACCCCAGCATACTGAACAAAAGTATAATGATAAAATTAAAACCAAGACCATTATCTTCGGCAAATCTGAAAACACTCATGGCAGTTTTTTATCTAAAATAAAAAATAAAGCATGAAAGCCCTATGTGTGTTTTTGTTAATAAATATTACAGGACATCTGGCATAGTGACACATATACATGAAGATGGTACTATATCGCACGAAAACATTTACAGACTGATCGGCCACTTCTGTGTTGTCTTGCATAAGTATAGAGTGAATAATAACTGAATATGTCCTAAAATTACCTAAATACAGTAGCTAAAGAGGCCACCATAGTACAATGCACAGATGATCTCACTTTAATATGTGCTGCTACTGCTAGGACACTACCCGTGTTCCAAACATTTACCCAGAAATCCTTTGCCTCCATACAAGCTTGTCTTCCAAAAAAAAAAAAAAAAAAAAACTATGCTGCTACTGTCCACCACAACTCTCTGTCTCTTTCCTACTACCTTTAATATAGTGTTGACCAAAATGACCAAAAAAGAAATGGTATCCCACTCCAAATTACTAGATGTGATTATAGGCAACCCACTTTAATTTGATCTCCACCTTCAGAAAGCAATAAAGAAGTCATACCAAAAGTTAGGCTGCCTCTATAGAGTACAACATTACCTTACTAACTCTACTAGACAAAACATTGTTACTTCTTTTCTAATCCCCACCATATTATATGCCTCTCCTATCCTAATGAATCTCAACTCCTCTTTATTAGTCTAACTAGAGCAATGCTAGAGTAAAGCAGCCAAATTCACAACCAGACAACAATACTGATTGCATCACTGTCGCTTTCTAAAGCAACTAAACATGCTCAGACTAAATCATTTTCTATTGTATTCCCAGTTAATTACAGCATTCAAACTACTGTACTTTTCTGAAAAATTCCAAACTGTTCACTCCACCAATTCAGTCTTACTCTACTAAGAAACCTTTTTGCTCCACTGACAAATCATTACTTTTCTTAACTAAACCTAACAGTGCAAGTACTCTCTGTATTCAGACTGCATTGCTAATAGCTGGAGTACCATCCCACTTGACTTAAGAACAGACCACAACCTGAAAGGCTTTAATGCCAAATGAAGCAACACTTGACAGGTAAATGACTTAGCACCTACCCCACCTCTGGTTAAACTGGTACTAATACAGCTATATACAAATTTGTGCCATAACTGTCTGTTGCACCATTTTCACAACTGTACACTCTTGGATTGGAGGATTAGCATAATGGTATAGGTGGTGTATAGTACAGGTTTGTTTCTCACCTTTGGAAGAGACATTGGCTAGGCTTAATATGGCCCACAAGGGCAGCTAGCCTAGTATTTAATGATGAATCTATGAACCTCTGTCATCTCATGCCCTTTATCATCCTTGTGCCTCCTCCATTGCTTCCTATCTTTGGGCTGCTGTTACTCTTTATCATATCTCCTTATGTCCAAGATTTTGAACAAGTATTTATAGTAAAATATTCTTACTTAAAATGTAACAATGTATGCATAATGAAGATTGCGCTGCATAAACCTATATTAAAAAACAATAGTAATATACAACCCATTATTTTTAATTTAAACTGTTTGTAAATGATGTAACTGATGTCAAAGATGACTGAATAAAGGAACTGTTACTCAGACTAATTGTAAATGATGAAACAATGCGAATGGCGTCCAGGATGTCTGTATAATGGAGTTTTCTCACTGGTCCTCAATTGAAAAAGTGCATTGTTTAGTCTGATGTTTCCAGTAAATAGATGCCAGTACATAAATAATTAAATAAAAGATACTGGCAGCTTTAGAGTACTGTACACAGAATGGAAGATGTCTCTGTCATGACAAGAGATAAAGCCATTACTGTCAACTGATAGACATGGGTCGTAGTACTGGACCTAGTACCTGCAATTAGCAGCTGGGGAGAGGGAGGGGGGGATGAGCAGCTCAAGGTCAGTTTATCCAAGGAAGGATGAGGTTTTATGTTGACTACAGTTCCCTTCTGTAGGTCAGTGGGATCCTTATTCTGGGCAGAACTCAGCCAGGGAAGCACCTGGAAACTGTTCATAGTGGAGGTGGGCTAGCAGTTCCATGCAAGCATAAGCTACATGTGATGTCACTTCATGCTAGTAGTTGATAAGTGATTAGTAGTAGCCCTAAAATAATTTAAAATTAAGAACAGAAGTAGGATGACAGCTGTCTTTGGCTGAAGTCTCAGCCCACTGGTTATGAGGCTACAGCCAGCTAGATAGAGAGAGAAATAAATAATAATGCAGGGAGACTGCCATTTGCAAAATTATATGAAAGAACAAAATTAACAAATCTCCAAGCAATGCACTTTTAAGGGAAGATACTGTCTTTTAAGGGAAGATCCTCTATAATTGTTTTTTTTTAAACAGCATTGGTATTGGATGAGGGACTGATTATATATGCTGCATACATAACCCTTATCTAAACAGTTGATACTAACCTCCATAATGGCGCAGAAGATGAACACATACTGCTTGTGCTAGGTAAATAATTGGATGAATGATAAAAATAAAAAAATAGTTATATAGATAAATCTACTGAGACAGCAAGTTGATTCCCTCAAGAATCATGGTTGGCACTACTCCTGTTTGTTCTATTCTCTCAGCTGTACCTCTGGCTTTTGAACTGTAGTCACTAAAGTAATCTGATGACTACAAACTTGACAACAAAATTACTTCTACTAAAGATTCAAAAATAGCTCTGGCTGGTATAAATAAATCAGCAGTGGACACAATAAAAATAGTCTCACACTCAGGGCCATTAACATCAAATGTAGTATATCAAATTCATGAAAAGTTATACCTTCATTTAAAATTATTGAGGTGATAATGAAAACAGGCAAGGAAATAAAAGGCATAGGAATTATGATAAACAATTAGAACTGGATCATGGCCCAATAGGGCCCTAGGCAAAGTATTGGACTAGGGCCCCCCTGCCCCTGTAACCATTCCAGGGTCTCATTCCTTGGCTGTCTATCCCAGTTACCATAAACACTATCCAACCCTACCATTCCAGGGTCCCATTCCTTGGCTGTCTATCCCAGTTACCATAAACACTATCCAACCCTACCATTCCAGGGTCCCATTCCTTGGCTGTCTATCCCAGTTACCATAAACACTATCCAACCCTACCATTCCAGGGTCCCATTCCTTGGCTGTCTATCCCAGTTACCATAAACACTATCTAACCCTACCATTCCAGGGTCCCATTCCTTGGCTGTCTATCCCTAGTTACCATAAACACTATCCAACCCTACCATTCCAGGGTCCCATTCCTTGGCTGTCTATCCCAGTTACCATAAACACTATCCAACCCTACCATTCCAGGGTCCCATTCCTTGGCTGTCTATCCCTAGTTACCATAAACACTATCCAACCCTACCATTCCAGGGTCCCATTCCTTGGCTGTCTATCCCCAGTTACCATAAACACTATCCAACCCTACCATTCCAGGGTCCCATTCCTTGGCTGTCTATCCCCAGTTACCATAAACACTATCCAACCCTACCATTCCAGGGTCCCATTCCTTGGCTGTCTATCCCTAGTTACCATAAACACTATCCAACCCTGTCAGTGTGCATACTATTTTCTTCTTTATGTTTACAGTCATTACACGGATTGGATTTAAATTGTTTATTGAAAATTTTATAGCACAGAAAATAATGGTCTTACTAAACAAAACAGTCTCACATTCAAAACAGACTGAACATAAGCAACAGCAAGCTTCTCTTCCCTTGAAACCCACCTTTATGGAAATGCACTTAAACTCACATTGATTACAAAGCATCTGCCGGTGGTGCATTATGTGTATATTTATATCCACAGACATCCTCCAAATCCATAAATTATAGCTACATTGTTGACTATATCCTTCTCAGATGTATGTGTCAAAAAGAAATAACAATAATAATAACCAAAGTCAAATATTTCAAATATGTTTTACACAAGTACACAGTAGCAGTATTGCAACTTCATCTACCCCCACACACAGGTACTTTCAACCACAGAGAGCCTGACAGCAGTTTTAGCCACTTTGTTGACTGTGTACTCCCATTATTGTCATGAAGAAATAAATTGCATGTACTTTATTGGTAGCTATGACTCAGCTACCTGAAATTGTATAAAGATCGCCTGCATCATACCATATGATCCTGCCATGTGTGGCACAGTTTAAATAGAAGAGTATTTATGACAGCATTAAGAAATATTAACTACCTGAAAATATGCAATAAGTCAATATGCGCAGTCTCTGCAAAAATAAAATTCATCTGAATAATTCACCATTAAGGAGAACTATTACAAATGCAGAGATTGCTGCTGGCAAACAACTTTACATTTCAGTACTTCATCTAAACACATCACGCCTGCTTACCCTTGTAGAATAAATTGCCCAAGTTATATTAAAGAATTACTGTGCTAATGGTATTGCCATGTTTTCCTGAAGTAGATCAGTTGTGCAATAGAAATGGCTGGCAAACAATGACACAAAGGTTCACAGTTACATTAAGGAGCCAAGTCCGAATTCTCAATTACTTCGAAGCACTTGCTTATTAAGTGACTTCCTCAGTGTCATTCAGTAGGTAAATGAAAGTGGAGAAAGTCAAACGCCAACACTTAACACAGGAAGCAGCTCATTAACAATTTGGAGCTTTGGTCCTTAGTTGTAACTGCCAGAGTAAATGTATTTGACCGAATTCAAAAATCCTTTATTATATGATCTTGTAGAGAAGACTGTATCACATTAAAATGCATCAACAACCATATAATGGATGCTCAAGTTCACACAGCTCTGATCCTCAGTCCAAATAATGCAGACTATGTGCGGATCTCAACTCGTATGCAGTTGCTGGAGGCTATAAAGAAAGTACTGCAAATAAAATACTACTAAAATGCAATATGTTTAGACTGCATTACACAATCCAGGCACATTTATGCATACATACATACATACATACATACATACATAAATACATACAAATGTTTCAAGCACGGGCATTAATGCCCTTCTAGCCTGCCAGTATACCAAAACACTTGTTCCCATAATAAGTGCCCAGGCTGTTATTAAAAAATATCTAAACTAGTACTTGCTTTAATGTAATTTGGTAGTCTATTCCATACATCAGTCGCTGTCTCAGAGAACTAATTAGTACACTTCTCATTCCTGTAGAATCTTAGTTTTAATTTCTCCAATTTTTTGGGGTTTCTAATACCATGACAGGAATGGACCCCATTCCAAAGTCAAAGTATGATTCAAGTTCATTAAATTAGTATTGTTTCAATCTTAGATTTTAGCCAGAAGTGCTTTTCGCAGCACCTGCAATGTGCCCAGTAATGATTCATTCTGCAATTCTTATAGAGTTACATGTATCGATAACATCTCTAAGTACAATTGTAAATTCTTTTTTTTAAGCTACTACTATTGATACTGTCTGGCTATCTGCTTCCACATTGCTTTCATTTCTCTCTACAAATCCTGGTATTTTATGACTTTGTCTCTCTGTACGTAAAACACTGTAGTCACTGGATGTGGCGATTTCAATGATCAGTGCTACTTTTGTCTTCTTTTCCTGAACCACTATATCACGTTTTCTCACATCCATTTTTGAGCTGTTGGTAATAGATGATCCCATGTGATATAAACTTCATCACTTTCTATAATGCTTTGTGGGTCATGTTTCCAGTGTTTTTCAGCTACTTCAATATTATAATGTGTGCACAATCCCCAAAGCAACAGTCTTCCCATATTGTTATGCCTTTCAGTATACAGTCCTTCTGCCATTAGTATATCACAACCAGCAAAAATATGTGTGAATGTTTCCAATTCTGTTTTACAAAATCTATATTTGTTTGTTTCTCCCACATGCTCAATGGACTTTGTAAACCATTGTGTACGTAGCCCGCTATCTTAGGCTACCAATATTAACCTTTCATCTCTTGGTTTGAATTCTCCTCACCTTAACCATTCGTGCATTCGATCCTGATCAACATGAGGTTGTTTATGCATAATTCAGATTTCTTGCCTTCTCATCTGATCCTTCACCTTATATTCTTTCTTTTGTTTTTTGGCACATTCAGTTGCTCTCTGATTTTTGTTTACTTCCGAGATGATTTCCATTCCCGCTTGGCACATATATGCTTCTTCTAAAATAAGCAGGGAAGTCACCTTAGATTTATTTCCTTCATGTTTCAAAACGTTCACTAAGTTTGGGTCTTGTGAGGTCAGCAGATATGTAAGCAGTCCCATTATTGCAGATCTATACATGTAATCAATTTTGAGGAAGCCCATACCTCCTTTAGAACAGGGAAGTATATAGTTTTTGTAATACACTGATTTTTCTAAATCATTTGATGAGCATGAAGCATCCTTCTTGCTTTCCTGTCTAACTTATGCAACATGTTTGGGGTCAGTCAATCACTCCAAAACTGTAAGTTAGGAAAGGAAGAGCAAATTGGTTTATAATGTGGACTTTGTTCCTAGATGTCAGTGTTGTTTTCAGAATTAATTTTAGTCTTCTAAAATATTCCTTACTAAGTTTTATTCACATTTTTATTGATAATCCTTCATTTGTTCCCAAATATCTATCACTTCCTCTTGCTGAAGTACTTTTATAGCACATTCCGGTCCTGAACTGATGCTTTCTTGGTGCTGCAGCTTTCCTGCTTTAAAGGTTGCTTTTGCACATTTATCAAGACCAAATGACATTTTTATATCATCTGAAAAAGTTTTGACTACTTGCAGGTGTGCTTTCAATTCCCATCTGATGAACTATACAGTTTTAAATCTCCTACAAAAAGAAGATAAGAAGTCTTTATACTTTGTTTTTTTCTGGGAGTCAAATTGTAGCCAACACTCATACCTGTGAGAGATGAACTTATATCACCAAACTGGAAGTAGTGCATGCTCCAACCAAGACCGGACTAGCTGGTCAAGAGGAGAAGGTCAACACCTGCAACTCACTACATAGAACACACAGCCCTGCAAGACACCAACCATCACAACCCCACACATAGAAACACAAACCATACACCTACCTTCACGGAGGCAACCCCCAAGACAAACGCACTCGACCACCACAACACAACACCAACCCCAGAACATGTAGCTTACAACCACAGTGTGCCTCTCATCCAAAGCCCTTAAGACAAAACACTTTGCCCAATGTACTAATCATAGGAGACTCAATTGTGAGGCACACTGATGTCCCACTCACTAGGCTGAACAAGGAGATGACAGTCAGTTATCTATCAGGTACCAGGATCCACCATATCCATCCATCACAAAGACATGCTTCTGGAGCATTTCTCCCCGGGCCTCTGCTGAAAACTGGCTTCAATCCAAGTCGGACTTTCCCGGTTAACAAATGTTAAATAAATAAAATAAATAAATATAACACAGGCACTCAGGTCACTCCACAACAAGTACAAATATGACTCAGTCATTGTCCATGTGGGTGTGAATGACCTGAGATGTACCTCCCTGGACTATATGAAAAGACGTGCTGGAACTCTCGGATTATGTGGCCCAGGCAGGTATGACCCTAGCTCTGAGCAGTATTCTACTGTCACCCAGAATGAAACCACAGTACAAGCAGAAAATGATTGACTTCAACAATTGGCTAAGTTTCTGATGTTATTCTAAGGGGATCCAGTATCTGTCTGCCTGGGACGACATGATCAACAGACCTCAATGCTTTGTCAGAGACAGCTTGCATCTGTCACCCCTGGGATTTCGCGTACTAGTGCCTTTTTTTAGGCAGTGTTTTAAAGACCAAAATTCCACCATAACAGCTACAAACAAATGAAATCTGAGGGTTATGCTGCTCAATGCTAAAAGTCTAAATCTCAAGATGCACTCACTCAAAGCTCTCCTCAAAATGGAGAATGTTGACATCTGTGCTGTGACGGAGACTTGGTTTAAAGAGGCAGAAAGCACCCCTGCACTCCCAGCCTACCACTCGTTCCATAGCTTTCAACCCCAGAATACTTCCGAAAGCTCAAAAGGAGGTGGTGTCTCCATATTCTTAAAGGATACGCACACCTCTAGACTGGTAGCCCAGCATAATGCATCTGAGATACTTCAGGTACAACCAACACTGGGTAAGAAGGCAGTACAAGTCATAGCCTGCTACAGAACCACAAACATGTCCCTAGACTTTCACTTAAACTTCCTAGGCACCCTAGAATCTATCAAGGTCCAACCCAATACTTTCATACTGAGTGACTTCAACTATCCTTCCATCAACAGGGAAAACTATTTATCAATTTATCAATGCCAATGCCCTGGACTATCTCATTCTGACTCCCACTAGAGGAAGCAATATCCTTGACCTGGTTATCACCAACATGGGAGACCGTTGCTCCATACCTGTAGTGAATTCCTCCCTGGTTAAATCTACCACAAACTGATCACCATGGAAATCTCCATCTCACCTGCTCCTCCCGCTAAGGTGACTACTTCTCTAAAGCTGACTTTGGGCTCCTAAAAACAGAGATGACTAACTTCTCGGTACCCATGCCAGTGGAAAATAGCTGCATGACTGACGAATCATACACCAATGCACTTTACGAGCATGTACACAAATGCATGGACCTTGCCATACCAAATGGAACTAAGGTGCTCTCCCTCTAAAAAAAAGGAAGCCAATCTGGTGGTCCCCAGCTATCAATAAACTCTACAACGAAGGAAGAAACTGTTGCAAAAAAAAAAAAATGAAGTCACAAGACTGGAAAACCTTCCTTATCAGTCTCAACAAAAAGCTGAGATCCCTTATCAAATCCTCTAAAGCCAGCTGTGAAGGCAGAATTGCAACTGACACCAAAAACAACCACAAAGTGTTCTATAGCTGTATTAAATACATCAAAGGCAATACCCAGATTTGCAAAATGGCACCTCCTATACTGAGCCAACAGATATAGCCAACACACTGTCTGACAGATTCAGCACAAACTTTACCCCCACCCCCAAGGGCCTTATCAAAATACCAGAAGAAAGCCTGGTACCAACCATTTCTGTGGCACAGGTAAAAGCTGCATTGTCCAAAGCCAAGAATACAGCATCCATGGGACCTGATAATATCCCTGGCTGCATCCTACATGAGCTACAAAATGAACTGGCACCACATCTTTATGCCCTGTTCAGTCACAGCCTTACCTCAGGCTATGTCCCTAACAAATGGCGCACTGCTACAATCATCCCGCTCCATAAAGGGGAAGCAACTACAAGCCCTGGGAACTATTGCCCCATTAGCCTGATGAGTCTGGTACGCAAAGACCTGCTTAACAAAGATATAGGAAATCTCTAAACTCTTGACCCCACACAGTTTGGCTTTGTCAAGGGGAGATCCTACCTGTTGAACCTGGTTGACTTCTTCGAGGCAGTCACCAAGGCTGTGGATGAGGGTAAGGCCATGCATACACCCTACCTCAACCTGGCCAAGGCCTTTGATACCATTCTTCACTCAGGTATCATTGATAAACTCACCAAATTAGTCATCAATCCTTACATCGCTAGGTGGGTTGCAAATTGTCTCACACACAAGACCCACAGAGTGAAAGTTACGGATTCCAAGTCAGACTGTCAATCAGTCACGAGTGGATTCCCACAGGGCTCGGTCCTGGGCCCTCTCCTGTTTGGCATCTACTTCACAGAAGTCCAGGCCAACACAGAAGGACTCTGGCTGAACAAGTTCACTGATGACTGCAAGCTAGAAGTCATTATCAACTCCCCAAGTGATGCAGACATCCTACAAAAGGGCCTTCCTGAGACCAATGACTGGTGTCAGAACCATGGCCTGAAGCTTAATGCCAAAACATGTGTTATCATCCCCTTTGGAAAAAACTCAGTTCCCACAAATTAACACGTTGATGGAAGCCCACTGAACACTGAAGGGGCCATAAGAGATCTGGGCACCCAGGTCGACAGCCACCTCACCTTTGACCACCACATTGTCAATGTGGTCAGAAAGTCCTTCTACCTCACAAAGAGGATTACTGGCCTCAAACAAATGCCCTACACTGACCATCTCAAAAAACTCCAGCTTTACTCCGTAGCATATCGCCTACTCCGAGGTGATCTCTGCCTAACATATACAGCTATGTCAAACCCAGAGCTGTTGGACATGCTACACCTAAAGAAATCCCAATCCCTCTGAGCTACACAATCTAGGGACCTAAACCTTGTCACCACAATAAACAGGACATGCTGGAGGGATAGATTCCTGTCCCAGGGACTTCCTATACTCTGGAACAAGTTACCCATCTATGTCAAGCAAAGTTCTTCATTAGCACTCTTCAAGAAAAATCTTGATGAGTGGATGGGAAATAGGAAATACACCCCAGGGATCACTTCTGTGTCTCTGCTGGACAGTGGCACAGGAAAATAACTTTATTGGGTGGCGTAAGCTATGGAAACCTGCTGGCTAGGCTTACGTAGGCCCTTGGGTTGATAGCCTAGTACCTACCTATGAACCTATGAACCTATGTGGCACATCTTATAATCAAAGGTTTTGCATCCAGGAAGAAAGAGTTCATCATCCCTCTCTACTCATCCCTCATTAGAGCAATCATAGAATATAACACTCTGTTTGGCATGTACCTGACCAGACCCATACAACAGCTGGAGAGGGCACAAAAGTACCTCGTAAAAAGGATCCTAGGCCTTAAACACTTGTCCTACATGGACAGACTCAAGAAACTTCAGCTGTTCTCTGTCTCTTATCGTCTACTTAGAGGTGATCTCTGCTTGACTTACAAAGCCATGTCCGACCCAGCCCTACTTGAAATGCTACACCTAAAGAAATCCCAGTCCCGCCACGCCACATGCTCCAAAGATCACAACCTCATTACCACAATTAACAGGACATGCTGGAGGGACAGGTTCATCTCCCAAAGACTGCCCATACTGTGGAATAAGCTTCCCATTCATGTCAAGCAGAGCACCTCGCTGACCCTCTTCAAGAGAAATTTTGACGAGTGGATGGGTAACAGAAAGTTCACTCCAGGCATCATTCCAGTTGCCCTACTGGATATGAGCACTGTGAACTAACATCGGACATGGTGCCTGGGCAATTTTTTTTTTTGGCCTAGGCTTGTAAAGGCACCAGGGCCATTAGCTTAGTACACACCTATAATCCAGTCTGTTAAGTAGACAGCTTAATGGCTTAACAGCAACATAAAAGAGCAGCGGTGAGCAAGAGTCATCCTGGAATATCCCACTTTGAATTGTTATCCCTGAAATAATAATTTGCCCTTTATCATGACTTAATTGCAAAGTGGTGTGCCACTGTTTCATCGTTGCTGTAATGTAATCGAAAAGTATAGGGTGTATCTTATACATTTTTCAGCACTCTTTTATCCAAGAATATGGGATACTGTCAAATCCTTTTTTATAGTCTATCCTTGCCATACTTAGATTCTTCCCCTTTTTTTACAGTTTTCCATTATGACTTTATTTAAAAACATATGATCCTTTGTTCCATATGACTGCCTTTTGTTACCCTTTTGTTCTATTGCCATGACTGAATTTTCTTCGACTATAAACTCTGTTAGCATCAGTTCCCATGTATAGTTTATACATCGTCAGAAGGCAAGTTATTAGTCTATAGTTTTTAGGATAGCGTGCAGGTTTGCTCTTAAGTAGGAGCATTGTTTTTCCTATTGTTAACCATCAACGTGGTAATTTGTGGGAACTGAGTTTTTTCCAAAGGGGATGATAACACATTTTTTCGCATACAAATAGTTCTTACTCATGGCTAAATCTTCATGTAAAGATGTTAATACCTTTAGCCAGAAGTTAAGTACTGCATCTGGGCCTGGGATTTTCCAGTTAGGAGATTTTCTTAACTTTGTTTCAATCTCTCTGGCAGTTACTTCTTCCCATTTCATATGCCTGTACCTTTAAACATCTTATTCTTCTTTTACTTCTATCCATTTAGCACGTTTGTTATGTTGCACAGGCTCTTCATAGATATTTCTCCAAAATGTATCTATTTCTTCTTTTTTGGTGGTGTTTCAGTTCCTTTTACCTTGTTTCCCAATTATCTATAAAATGTTTTTGGGTTTTGCTTATTTAGTACTTTTCCTTTATATTTGTCTGCATATCTTCTAAGTTTTTCTGCCTGTGCTGATATTTTTAGTTTATCATTTGTGATAGCACACTATAAATCCTGATCTGTTCTGATACAGCGCATTGCTCTTATCACGTCTATCTTTCTGAATATTTTTGTTGATCTCCTTCCTCTTTACAGACAATAGACACATAATTTCCTAAATGTGTTCTATTTGCTCTTTGCCTAACATTTTTGTCTCATCAGTGTTGTTGCTGTTGTCTTTCAGCTTTTCCCAGTTAGGGGTTGCCACAGAGGAACTCTGGTCCACTAATGATTGGCAATAGATTTTCACAAACGCCGAGGTGCCAGCTCGACGTTCAACCTTCAACGAATGCATGCCCATTTACGCATGTCTTTCGAACGCCCACCCAACCGCGGGGAGGACATGCAGACTCCACACAGAAGGCACTCCCTGCACTCCAGCCAAGAATCAAACAGGAGAACCTCTTGCTGTGAGGCAACAATGCTACCGCTGCACCACCGTGGACAATCATTAATATATTTATATATATATATATATATATATATATATATATATATATATATATATATATATATATATATATATAAATAACAACAGTTCTCCAAGCCATGCCAGCTGCACAAGTGCAAGATTTACTTCCAGTAATGGTAAGCAAATCATCCAGCTTTTTACATGAGGAATGCAGATCGCCAGTGTTAGCAGGTGTTACCTTTAAATATGCATAGCATTTAGTATACTGTACAAGATATTTGTGCTTTAGCAAATCATTAATGGCCTACTCATTTAAGGAATCCATATTCAGCTTGAAACGAATAAAAATTCTAAAAGAAAACAATAATCAAAATCAGTAACCACAAAAGTCAAAGAGAACTTCAATCAAATTCTATGAGAAAAATCACACAAACGATCTACAAATAAATAATTAAGTAAGTACAGTAAAGTTGATATTCTGACTGTACAAGTTCTGAAAGTCAAAAGAGAAACCATTTGGCAGCCTCAAAAGCAGATGCTTATCCTGGCCTCAGTGAGGTAATTAATATAAAATGCTTCTTAAAGGATAAAAGGTTAAAAGTGAACAATGCAAATAAATAAAGTAACATATATTCATATTGATATGTACATTTTATGTATTTTTAGGTGTTACTTAAAGACCAGATTCTTCTTCTTTCAGCTTTTCCTGGTTAGGGATCGCCACAGTGGATCACCTTGTCTGCT
Source organism: Protopterus annectens (assembly GCF_019279795.1). Classification (NCBI taxonomy): domain Eukaryota; kingdom Metazoa; phylum Chordata; order Ceratodontiformes; family Protopteridae; genus Protopterus; species Protopterus annectens. The sequence continues at coordinate 1,257,302,346 of NC_056744.1, read as the reverse complement.
CATGATTGGCAGTGGAGTTTTACGGTGTCGAGTTGCCAGCCTGGCACCCAACCTTCCACAGAAGGCACACACACACACACACACACACACACGCACTCACGTCTAGGGCCAATTTAGAATGTCCAATCAACCTACATCATGTCTTTGGCTTGTGGGAAGAAACTGGAGCACTTGGGGGAAACCCATGCAACCACAGGGAGGACATGCCGACACCGCACAGAAGGCACCCTAAGAGGATCGAACTAGAGGACCTCTTGCTGTGATGCGACAATGCTAACCACTACACCACCGTGGCCGCCCTACTTAAAGACCAGATCGAAGTATGGATTTTAGATGTTTTACTATCCTGATTATTAATAATGGTTTAAAGATGCTATGCTCATTTTTTCCTATTTTTAAATGCTGTAATTACTTTATGTTGCATGGAGATCACTATCACTCGCAGTCACACTTCTTTTTAACAGTAAAGATCAATAAATTAAAAACCAAGATAGAATTGTTTAGATAAGCTCTGGATTTTCCACTCTGCAGTCTGTGTGACTTTATAGCTGACTAGGCCCGTTGGGATGGATCAAGCTTGCCTGTCTAAAATCTATCCTTTTCTAACAACCAACAGTAAAAATTAAAGATAAAACAACAAAATGTAAAGCAAAGTAAATCTTCTTGTCTACAAGGTATCCCTTCCTTGTTATATTCAGTGAAAACAGTGGTAAAAAATTAAATATAAATTCAAATAAAACTTTTCTTACCAGACAACTCCACAGTAGATCACAAGCCAAGATAGGATTTTTTAGATGTATCTCTGTATTTATGAATAAATGAATTCTTTAGCATAATGAATAAAGCAAAACAATTATTAGAAATATAAATGCCAAAGCAGCTTTTGTTCAACCACCTGCAAAACATACAAAAATAAGAAATACTCTTGCATGCAACATACTGTCTTTGGAGGTGGAGGTGGTGGGCTTACATTCTTGTCGGATACTACATCCCACTTTTGACCTCACTGTGTTTTCTCTGTCTTCAAAAGTAGCTATCCCATCAGACATCACTCAGTGTAAATCTGACCTACTGGAAAAATGGCTATAAATGCAGCATTCCTGCAGTATACACTTCCAGAGTCAACAGAACTGGACCGTTGTCAAATGGGGCCCTATACAAGGTAAGAAATCAGTTATCTGCCAGCCATACCAAAGTCATATTACATGGCTGTCCCTCCCCATTTACCAAAAACATTGTTCAAACCTGTCACTGTACATGCTATTTTCTTATTTACCTTTAAAATTATCACAGAATTTTGCATTTCATTTAAAGCATGTTTCAAACTATTTTAGTAATTTCAAAATGTTTCAAATTTTAAAGGAAAAAAAATACTAATAGTCATTTTCTAAACAAAACAAAACACTCTCCCATTGAAAATAGACCTAGCATGAGAAAAAGTAAACTTTGCTTTCTTGTCAACTCCCATTTAAAGAGAATGGATCTGGCAACCCATTAAACTACTAGAGAGGTCCTGAGATTCATTCTCAAATAGCATAGTGTGATGTACTAATTAGCATCTATGTGAAGGGTGCAGGAATTCAAAAGACAAATGTGTAACACGTTTGATAACCCGCTGGACATGACTATCCCTTTTCAGAAGCAGCCCAAGAGTTCTGTCTGGTATAGTTTCTTGGCAGAGCCTCATAGAAACAAATAAAGGCTTAGGGAATCAAACCATGTATGACAGGAAGCAGCTCGTCAAGATGTCATAGCCTTACTCATCTGCACTAAGTTCCAGAGAAACAAATGTATCCAAAACACACTGCATTTTACACCTGTATTCCTGCAAAAAACAAGCTAAATAAAAATGGTTAAAATATTAATAAGCTCATAGACTTCATGGTGTCAAACTTACTCACACTGAATAAACACACTATCAACATTCCACAGAATAAGAAAACCAAGAATCACATCCAAAGAATGTGGCTTATGTGATGATGTTCCTGTTTACTACAATCCATTTCATTCCTCTACACCACAGCTATCTGGTTCAGGTGTAGTTACTAGGCCTGCAGTAAGGGGACCATTCAGGAGTCTAGCCAAAATTATTAACATTCTGATCAATTGACATGCTCAAGTGCAGGACAGGGCATAAAAATGAGTCAAAATCAGAGACTGTTACCCCCTGATGATTAACCCTTCTCTAATGTCCCTGGCTTATTCTGGTTCCCTTATCCCCAGTGGCAAATGAACATTAATAAGCATTACTTTAACCCCTCCTATACTCCCCTCGATAGCTATATACCTATCTTTACTATATGCAGTTCTTTGCTAGTAACTTTATTGAGGATTCTCTCCTAATCCATGTTATAACTCCCCTTTTACCACTCAGCTTGAACAAAGAAAGTTACTTGATCACGTATCCAAATTTTGTATGTTTGGGATGCCCTGCATCTATCTGGTGCATCTCAGAAACAGAATCTGATGTCTGGACTTCCTTCTACAGGCAAATACTTTAGTAATTTTAATAAGGTTCTTTAGACCATTAACATTACAAGAAAACAAACTGTATTTCTCAATTGAACATAAGTATTTTATCAAACTTAAAAAAAAAATCTACAAATTTTACTAAAATGGATTTCCTCTCTCCTCACACATTTTTACCCCACAGGAAATAGTGTCTCACAAACTACTGAGACCAGTTCTGACCCCTGATTATAAATGCCATTAAGGGTTGGGCTATAGATTTATGCAACCTTTTAAAACAAAATTTAAGACAAAACATCCAACCATAACCAACATTCTCTATCTTTCAGAATTGAATTCAGTACAGCATTTCCTTATGCAAATACAACGGCTTACATAGACCCTTTCTTCCACCTGCTTGCACACACAAGGCAAAAGTCTAAGAGCTAGCATGGGGCTAAGTTGCACTCAACTATGTGGCTGAGCAAGTGAGTACTTTAATAATTTTTTTCATTTTGTGATATGCTAAAGTCAGTCTGCCCCCCCCCCCAAACATACTTTCTGTACAATACAGTTGTGTAAGTTAAACTTGCCATAATTTGAGTGATCACTGTGGCAGTAGCCTTAGCTATAAGGGTATCCTGCCAATGATATAACAGCCGGTCAGCTTCCAAAGCTTCAAGACACCTCTGAGCTCAAGTTAAGCTGATTAAATGGCAAGTTTGGGTGTAAAGCCCTTCACAGCTTTCCTGCTAACAGAGAGCTGGAGGCTAAGCTCTGAAAGGCCAAAGCTAGGAATAATAAATAATAAATGTCCACCATGGCATAAAAACACACCAAAATTAAGGGGGGTTGGATGAAGGGAGGAAGCAGCTACTACAGCAGTGATTATTCAAACATCTACTGTTATGGTAAGTTCAACTTACACAAATATACTATGTTCCTCATATTGATCACTGCTGCAGCAGCCTTAGCTGTATGGGTAGACTGCCCTAGCTAACTATGTTTAGGAGGAGGAAGGGCAAGAATCCAGGAACCCCTGGAGAATGGTCCTAGCATGAGCTAGACCTAGAGAAGGAATCAAGTATATATTGGTTTGAAAAGTTATGTATGGAGGAACAAGCAGCAGCTTCTACAATACGTTTTGAATCCATCTCTTACAAAAAAGCAATAGATGAAGCCAAGGCCCTGTTAGAATGGCCCTTGACCTCACCTAGAATAGACTTATCATGATGAGTATAACAAAAGGTAATAGCCTTAGACAACCATAATTAATCCAAAGATGTGAAAGATTTAGCTCTGTCTGTGGGGATCCAAGGTATGTGGTATTCCTTCTTGCTCATTTTTATGTTCAAGAAAGAAAATAGAAGATGGGTAGCTTGCTAGTAAACTCAGATACCACTTTTGGCATAAAAGAAGGATTAATTCTCAAAGAAACCCTGTCCCTGGAAAATGAGGTAGACTTGCCTCACCATAAGAGCTTGGAACTCAGATACCCTTCTTGCAGTGTCAGTGCAATTAATAAAACTGTTTTATACGTTAAGAACCTCATGTCAGCTAGATTAGCTTCTTCAAATGGAGCAGCTGTTAGCTTCTGTAACACAAAATTAAGATCCCAAGGAGGGGTTACTGGTTTACTTGGAGGACTCTTATGCAAACCTCCTTCAAGAATATTTTGACATGAGACTGCCTTGAAGGAGGTGGATCCATGGACAAACATGCTTAAATGGTGAATAAATAAACCTTGATAATGAAATAAGAAAGGCCATAAGATAGCAACACACAAATAGTGTAAATCCAGAGAATTACTAGCCCTGAATGGGTGCTTGTAATGTTGTTGGCACCAACTAGAAAACCTTTCTCATTTGCTAATATATGATTTTCTAATAGCATGCTTTCTTGCCTCCATTTGTACAGAACCTCAGAAAATAGGTGCCTAAAAGGAATCAAGACCGTATCATCCAGTCAGTCATCTGAAGAATGATCTCAGGGTATATCAATCATGCCTGCTCTTGTGTGAGTAGATCCAGTCTGTGAGAAAGCTTGTGGTAATTGCACGTGGTCATTTCCAAGAGAAGGGAGAACCATGGTTGCTGGGACAGAAGGGAATCACCACAATGATCTTGGGCGAAATCCTTCTGAATCTTCAGAAGTACCTTGGACATTAGTGGAAAGGTTGGAACATTCCTGTCCATAGAAAAGAAATGAAAAGGCATCTAACTTCTAGGCCTTCATTCATGGAGTCTTGGAACAGAACTTTGCCAGTTGATTGCTCAGAAAGGAGGCAAAGTTGTCTACGTGAGAAACTATGGATGGATCAAATCTTTGAATACCCCTGATCTAGTTTCCATTCATGAGGGTCTACCTTGGTCCTGCTCAATTTGTCTGCCACACAGTTTTACTCTTATGGAGTGTGAGATGCCTGTAGAGTGAGACTGTGCTGTGATGCTATATCCTAAGCTAAAATGGCTACTCTACAAAGGCGGTATGACCTGATTCTTTCTCGCTTGTTGTTGTACCACATGACTGTGGTATTGTCTGTAACCATTTGAAGAAGTTCCAGTGACCAAAGATGGTTCAAAACGTTGAGTACGTTGATCAGGGTAAGTATCTCCTTGATATTTATGTGCTTACATCTCTTCTTGGTGTCCTACATCTCCTGCTCCTTTATCCCTCTTAAGAATGCTCTCCAAGCAATCAAATAAGGGGAGACATGGATTTAGGTATATCTGTTGTTGCCACCAAACAAATTGACTTCTGACAAACCACAGTATTGGGATCTGATAAGATAAAGGGTGTTAATGCTGGGACCAAAGTGATTCCCGATACCACTGTATCCTTTCCTGCAGAGTCTTAGCAGGGGAATCACAAGAATTACAGATGCCATGAGATCCAAAATCCTGAAGTATTTCCTCGCAGTGACTGAAGTCTGGGTGGAAAACCTTAACAATAGATGTAAATAAAGATCTATTTGTTCCTGTGGAAAAAAGTTTTATTGAACTGAGATGAATAGTTGACATCCAGAAACACAATCCTGTGTGAGGTAATCAAGAAAGACTTTTGAATGTTCTTTTGGAGTCCCAGCTTGTGCAAGAAGTCTCTCTGTCACCCAAGAAAGAGATTCCTGACATTTTGTAAAAAGACACTGTGAAGATAAGTAAACTGTTTAAATGTGGAAATGTGGTTACCCTGTAGCTTGCAATGAGCTATAACTGGAGCTAAACACTTTGTGAACAGTCTTGATGCAGTGGCTAGTCCACAGGGTAAAGCAGAGAACTGATAATGTGATCCAGACACACAAAACCTTAGGAAATGCCCGAACTCTGGATGAACAGGGATTTGATAATAAGCAAATTTTAAGTCTAGTTTTACCAGGAAACTTGAAAGAAGAAGAAGAAGTAACAGGTTATGAAGTAACATCATTGTAAATGTGGGTACAATCACAAACAGGGTACAATCACAAACAGGTTTAGAAAAGAAAGATCCAGAACTGGTCTCCAAGTGTTTTACTTATCTGGCACTAGGAACATCCTTGGGTAAAACCCTTTTCCGACCTTTGAAGAAAGAACTGGTTCTATCAGTTCTTGGGATGTAGGTCAATTTGGAAAAAGAGGGCTGAAAAATCTCACAGATTTATTGGATCTCCTTGACCCTTACATCACATGTTTTGTTCACCTTAGCAGCAGAGAGGTCAATCACTAAATCTCTGTCCAAGGGAGAATTTAAAATTTCATTTTTTATGTCATCTGGGAGTTCTGAAAATGCAGCAAAATAAATGTCATTAAAACAGTACCAGTGGCCATAGCACTGGAAGAAATATCAAGAGAGTCATACATACACTGCAAACAATGAGTATTGACCTGTGCAGTAGATGAAACTAATTTCTTTAAAGTAGATTTTCTTCACAAGAAGAAACTGCAGATCAAATATTCCTCATACTTTCACAGTTTGTCAGGACAAACTTTAATGTATGAGCATGACAATTAAAATTCTGAAAACCAAAGTTGGAAAAGTAGACACTGTTTTCCCAAAAACTGTCAATAATTTTCCCATCCTTACAAAAAGAGTATGATTAGAATTAACTAAGTGTTTAGCAGCAGTGAAGTCAACTAAGGCTATAGCTGCAAGGTCATGTTTGGGAATAGTGTATACAAATTTAAAAGACTGAGGAACTGTATACAGATCCTATCTGCCTTTTAGGGACAGCTGGCTGACTATCAGAAAAATTGCAGGCAGTAAGACACACATCCTCTAAAGCAAATAGGGCAGGAGGGATGGGTGTAGGTTCTGGAAAATTTTTTGGTAACAACTCATAGTATTTTCGGATGGACCAAAAAACCTCAGTGTTCTCGCACTGAAAAACACTGGGACATTCTATCAACAGTCTCGGAGAAAGGGAAACTGTCATAGAGAGAATCAGAAACTGAGTTGTCCTCCAAGTATGAATCAGAAATCTGAGAAAAATTGCTGAATCCATCCCTGCATCTTCTTGTTCAAATTCAAAATCTTGAATCTCTTTAGGAAAAGATGTGTCTATCTTTCCTTCACCAGAAACACTCTACAAGAAGGAGCAATAGCCTGAATTAAACTATGAGCTAGTGCCAGTAAACTACTACTATCCACAGAAATTTGAGGAGTAGACAGTTGCTTGATTTGTTTATTTATTTATTTATTTATTTATTTATTTATTTATTTATTTTACATTTGTTGACTGGGTAGTCTAACTGGATATATGTCCATTTTCAGTAGAGGCCCGGGGAGAAAAGGAGTGACAAAGATTACAATATACAGTAATAGTCAAAATAAATTACAGGACATTGTTACATTGAGGTTAACATAAGTTATACAGGTTAACACTAAGATCAAATACTGAGAGCAATAATCTGAGAGAGAGCAATCAAAAAAAGAAAAAAAAAATATTGAGTTGTAAAAATGTCATATATAAATTTTTTTTTTTATTAGAGGTATGTGACATAGAACAATGGAGTATAGAAGTGTAAGGAGAGCAAAAAAGGGAAAGAGATAACAGTCAGGGTTAGAGCAGGGACAAAGCCAGTGAGTTTTAAGATATGCTTTAAGATGCTTTTTAAAGAGATGAGTGGAAGCAAGAGATGAAAGTTCACTAGGAAGGTGGTTCCAGCTTTTTCCTACTGCATTGGTGAAAAGCGAGTCCCCAGGTTTGTTGTTAGATTTAATAGTGGAGACTAGACTTTTGTTAGCTGAGCGTAAAGTTGCAAGATTTTTGTAGGGAGTAATCAGATTAGTAAGGATTGGGGTATTATTAGGGTGATAAAGGATCTTTTGGGTGATAACAAGTTGACAAAGTAGTAGGTTCTGCAGTTCTAACCATCCCAGTTGTTTGAGGTTGTGACAGTGATGAGTTCTTAGGTTCATAGGTTCATAGGTTTATACTAGGCTATCTGCCCTAAGGCATTTATCATTAGTTTGTTGTGCCTCTGTCCAGCAGTGACCCAGAGATGATTCCCAGGGTCCATCCACAGGTCTAGATTTTCTCTTGAACAGTCAGCTATTTATATCCGTGCTAAGGTTTAAGTCGTTGCTCTATGTCCATTAATTCCGGTTGGACATGGCTTCATTGGTCTGATAAGTGAAGAGTACAGGGAACAATGACCTCACTAGATCTGGATGTGAATCCCTTCATGATCAGGTGGGCAATGTAGAAGGTCTTTCTAACCACTTTAGCATGTGAGTGTCAAAGAAAGGCCACTGTCAATTTTGGCGTTTAACTTCAGGCCCATGGCTCACCAGCTATCTGTTTCTGTGAGTCCTTGAAAGGATATCCGTGCACTTTCCACTCTGCAAACTTTGTCACAAAGTCCTCCCATGTTGGCCTGTACGCCAGCAACTCTAACCCTGTGGGTTCTGTCCTTAAGCCAGTTTGCAACCCATCTTGTGACATATGGGTTTACATGCTGGTAAGTTTTTCTACAATACCGAGTGGGGTTGCAAGGTCAAGGTAGGCTGTATGGACTGCCTTTCCCTCATCAATGAACTGGGTCGGGTCCAATGTCTGCAAGTCCCTATATCTTTGTTTATGAGCTCCATTATGATCCTCTCCATAGCTTTGCAGACTAGACTTGTTAAGCTTATCCTTTGTGGAGTGGGACATCCTGTGGTAAGGCTGAGATTAAACAGACACCATCCAGTCCCATTGATGCTGTGGCATTTGAGATGTCTTACACTGAACCTGTCTGCCAGTATGTTGGCAATGTCTGTGGGTTCAGTGATTTTTGTATCATTTTGGACTAATTCTGAGCATATCTGTGAGTTTCCACCCAGGTTCCTAACATAGCTGAAAAAGGCCTTATGATTGTCCTTTGAATCCATGGCAATTTTTCTCTCAAAATTGGCCTTAGTTGATTTTATGAGTGCTTTTTACTAATAATGATCATTTATGGATTTTGTTCTATCATGTAATAGCTTTCTCCTCTTATTGTAAAGTTTGTTCTGAAAGGGGTGCCAGTGGCAAATCTGGCTATGTTATTATAACTAGTAGAAAGTTTGGTGAGGTTGTTTCTAGATAGGTTGGTATATATCGCAGAAGCATAGAAAAGGGTAGAGATCAGATGAGTCTGGGCAATAGTGATTCTGGCTGAAGGGGTAAGGAAGGGTTTGATTCTGTAAAAGGTGCCTAGTTTTTTGTTGACAGACTTTATTGTAGCATTAATATGGTCATCATAGCTAAGGTTGTTATCAATTGTTACTCCCAGTAGACGGGTTGTAGTGTCAGGGGATATGTTAGTTCCATTGTTAGAGGTTACTGTGAAGTGTGGATGAGGTGACTTATGAGTAGGAGCAAAGAGCAATAATTTTGTTTTTGGGTGTTTAAAAGGAGGCAGTGTTGCATAAACCAATTTTCAACACTGTTAAATACTGTTTGAGTGAGGGACTGGAGAGAGGTTATGGATTTGGCTGAACAAATTAAAGTTGAGTCATCTGCATATTGTATTCAGGTGGCTTGAGGAATTTTGGTATGTAGATCATTAATAAACAATGAAAAGAGAAGCGGTCCTAATATAGAGCCTTGTGGTACTCCAATGTTTATAGTGAGGGAAGTAGAAAGATTATTATCCCAAAGTACTGCTTGCTATTTGTTTTCAAGATAGGATTTAAACCAATGTAGTGCTTGTGTGTTGAGTGATATGGCTTTTAGTATGTCAATAAGCATGTTATGATTCACCATATCGAAGGCTTTTGAGAGGTCAATAAACAGTGCAGAGGAGAAAGTATTATTGTTACGATTTTTGTTTATGGAGGCGGAAAACGATAGCAGGGCAGATGTTGTGCTATGGAAAACCATGCTGGCAGTCGGCAAGTAAATTGTTATGGAGAAGGTGGGCAAGTAGTTGTTTGTGTATACACTTTTCCATTATTTTAGCTATTGGAGAGAGTAAGGAGATAGGCCGAAAGTTGGAGAGCTCGGTAAATGATCCACCTTTATGTAGAGGGATGATGTGAGATACTTTCCATATGGAAGGGATTTTTCTTTCTGAAATTGTTCTATTTATAAGGATGGAGATGGGATAGGCACTTTCTTTAGCTGCAATTTTCAGAAATTCTGCTGGAAGACAGTCAGCAGAAGGGGAGCGTGGTTTAAGTTTTTGAAGGAGATTGCAAATGAGGGATGTGGGTACAGGTTGAATATGAAAGGTTGGAGTTAGAGTATTATTGGTATTTAATGGTGGAGTGGTGATGGGTGGTAAAGTATTAGCTAGGGTTAGAATGGCTTCTATAAAATAGTTATTAAAGGCATCAAGTATCAGGTTAGAGTTATTATGGTTAAATCCTGAAGGGGCAGGAGATTTAGAGTGCCCTGGTTTAAGAAATTTGTTAATGCCTATCCAGAATTTTTTGTGGTTTTTGTTGGTGGGTTTGTTGAAGGTGAAGGTAATAGTCTTTTTTGTCTCTGAGAATGTCTTTCTTGATAGCATTTCTTAATTGTTTAAAGTAAAGGTGATCTGATGGGCTTTTGCAGGCTCTCCATTTGGCCCAAATTTTATTTCTGAGGAGGATCTTTTGCCTAGCATGTTTTGTAAGTCAGGGGGAAATTTTGGTTCTTATTCAGGATGAGTGAATGGGGGCATGGTAATCTAGGATTTGAAGGAATTTAGTATTAAAGTAGGTCACTGCTTCATCAAGTTGAAGATGAGACATAGGTGACCAGTCACATGCTTTTAGTTAATTTTGGAAGCTGTCTGGATTAAAGAATTTTTTGGAGTGGGAGGAATTAAAATGATTAGTATTAGGGCTATGAATTTTTTGTTTAATGATATAGGTTAGCATATGGTCACTGATATCGTCGGGAAGGGTTCCTGGTTTATAAGTATCAAGATGGCTGTTGAGAAGGATCCAGTCTAAGGTGGTTTCCTTGTTGCTTGGCTTATGGATCTAGTAGGGGTGGTTATTATCTGTGAGAAACTGTGTAGATTTATGTGATTGGTAGGATTAGGGGAACTACAGGTTTCCCAGTCTATATTAAAGTCTCCTAATACAATGGTTTCCTGAGGTAGGTGGGTAGATAGGTGACTAAGTATGTTTTCAAGTGTATTAATATTATTTCCAGGAGGGAGATATGTGCAAATTAGATAGATAGATTTGGAGTTATTGATTTGTAGCTTGGCAGTAAGGGTTTCTGCATTGGTATCTGAGGGTAGTGGCACTTTGAAGGGTGACACTTTGAGTTCAGATTTATACAAAATGGTTACTCCTCCACCCTTTTTAATTTTGCGGTCATATCTTAGGATATTATATCCAGGAGGGGTAATCTCCTGGTCCAGAGTAGAGGGTTTTAGCCATGTTTCTGTAATACAGAGAATGTCAAATGAGTACACTTCTAATAGTGCATGTAGGTGGGCAATTTTACTGTTAATGCTGCGGATGTTAAAATGAGCTATCAGGAGGGAGTTAGATGGTCTATTAGGGGTAGTAATAGTAGGAAATGTTAGACTGTGAGGGTTATTGGAAGTATTAAATATTGGAGCCAGGGTTTGGATGAATATCACCATCTAATAGGGGATGTTGTAGAGGATATTGTACAAACTTAAGGATTTTGTAGTAACTGAATGGAGTTTTTTTGACAGGGAAGTAAGTAACATGATTAGATCTATGGTACTTTGGAAGTATGTAGATGAAGGTGGCAGTTATGTTACTATGTGTAAGTGAGTTTATGTGTGAAAGAGGTAGAGTTTGTTGGTAGGGGTGGTGTTGCCCAGAAAGAGAAGAATGTTCAAAGAAGGTTAGTGTGTATGGAACAGTTAGAGAAGCAAGAGTTGTAGTTAAGAGTAGTAGGTTTGTGAATAAAGATTTGTATTGTTGGGTCCATTAGGATGTGTAAAAGAGGAGTTAGAATATGTTGGTGAAGGGATATAGGTGGGTAGGAATAAAGGTGGGAGAAGGAGAAAGTGTTATATGAGATGAGGTAGCTTGAGGGAAGAAGTGAATAATAAACTGAATAAATGATGGTTATAAGAGTGAAGCAGCAAACTATAGTAGTACAGGATAAGGTGTGGAAAGGTTAGGGAGTGGACCTAAATGTAAATTGGCTTAATTAAGCATTTGTTGAGGTAGGGGTTGTGGTTAAGTGGAAGTAATATGTGATAGGGTGATAGTGGGAGGGGGTGTGGCAATGGAAGTATAAAGCTAGGACCACTGGGGGTGGGTGGGAATTGGGGGTAGGGTAGGGGAGCGGAGTGAGCCCGCAGGGTGAACGGAGCGGGTTACAGCAGCTATGTGAAAGATTTTCCAGAGACAATCAAAAAGGAAGGAGAATCCTGAGGCAGAGAAAGTGGTCACAGGTAAGTAGAATGTGGTGAAGTGGTGCAAGGTTAAGATAGGACATTGGAGTGGGAACAATAAAAGAATTAGAAAAACAGCTAGGAAGATGGAAAAGAGATGCTAGGGGCAGTGAGATAACACAGGAAGGTTGGAAGCTAGTCAAGGGGTGAAAAACTGATAAGGAAAGTAGAAAATGAGACTAAGGAAATTTAGAAAGAGAAACTACTTAAAGTAGGCGAAAAGCTTTTGCACAAGGTTGGATTAGAGCGCCCTCTAGTGGGCAGAGAGTAGAATGCAGTGTCTGTGATAGATATAGCAGTTAAAGTTGGCTCAGAAAGAGGGGTTAGGGAGGGTGAAAAGCAGATGTGCTAGGACAGAGTGGAGTCTGGCTGCTGGCTTCCTGACTCAGTGGCTAAAATTTATACTAAGCTAGGTACATTGTACTTTGCAAAGAACAGCTTAAGTTTAATAACATGTGCAGTATGAAATATATCAGATCAACTATAATGTTTAGGACCAGGGTGGAACATACTTTTTTGATCTGTTTAAAACGGGGAATTATACGCCGTAACAGCAGAGATTAGTTGGCCAGTCGTTGGGATGGATGAAGGTAGAAAATTAAGAGTCCTTAATGACCAGACAGGTCCTTTTGTGCAGGATAGGAGGAAAAGAGCTAGGAGGAGTAGAAAGATAAGATATACATTAGGTGTGAAGGCTACAAAAAATACTAGTGGTACTATTAAGGCAGTTAAGGTAAATACAGTGCAGACAGTGATTATACAATGTGTAAGGATTACAAAAAACACAATCTTAAATTAGTACCTCCAGATGGCTACCCAAGACAAAGTCTAAGCAATTTCTATAATGAGCAAGCACAAGGGATTGGAGAGATGCTCTTTAAAACTGCAATAAGTAAAAGGTAAGCAAACAAATAAAAATTAAAAATGCCTGACTTGTGATGGCATAAATCTAATTAGAATTACAAAAAGGCAGCTATATAACAATCAATTAATCACAGTAGCTTATTATTAGGTAAACTACTACTTAGGGCAGGATAACTAATTCAATAATTACTGGTCTAGTACTCTGAGTGATGTGTAGGGTAACGGCCACTAGGAAAAGATGAGTGCGACTCCCACAGACGTTAGCCAAAAGAACATTCACATGACAGTAGTTAACGTGTAGATCTAATAAGGGAAGAAAGAGCATCTGAAAGCAACTCAGCAAACTATGAATCTGGGGGGATAATGCCTTTCTGGATTCCCTCACAATGAGAAAGAAGTCCTTATTTACAGGGCAATTGCGGATACAAAGTATGGCTAATGTGGCATTAAACGATCATGTAGCAACAATTGTGTGGTCATGACTTTAAACAGGGTTTTATACTGTTGATCGCTAAAAGCAGCTAAGCAGCCCAACCCACCAAAACAGATAGCTGGCAGATCAACACTTGAAAATAAGTCAATCAGGCATTCACATTTGAACTTTCATACTTTTTTTTTGCCAAGAAAAATGGGGACAACTATGATGCTGATTCCCCAAGGATGGGCACAGCATTTTGGCACAACAGAGGAACCTTTCCTGTTCACTCTCCTAGGTCTGATAAGAGTGGCTTTCCTATACCCACTAAGGGGGTTCCAACAACCACAGAAGATGTGAGTAACACCCAGTTCATAGTGGCTGAAACTGCTATAACAGTAGGATCCAGGGTGAACAACAAATAGCAGAGTCGCCCACCTTCAACTGAGGCAAATTGCTAGCTTGCTGTGGTGGCAATGGCTGTTTACTTAACTTTTTCTTTTTGTTGCCAGAAAAAGGACCAACCATGAGACTGGCAGTCTGTTCCAAGGTCAAGCCAAAAATAGTGCCTCATTCATGGGGAGGACAAACAGCAAATGCTGGTAAAACTACCAGTCCACAAAAGTTACTTTTTTGACAGAAAGAAAACACAGAAAAAACATGTTCAAACACTATGGTAGCCCCACAATGGAAAAATAAACAAGATTTCTGAATAGAAAATGTTAATGGTTAGTTTTAGTTTAAACTGACAAAAAAAAAAAAAAAACGAGTGTTCCATTTCAAAGTGCATAACAGCTACAGCCTTAAGACAATAGTATGTATAAAAAGTCGAATTGCCACAGTCGAAGGAAAATTCTATATTGCAAGGACAAAGTGAGTGCTTTCATGACCTTCCAGGTCACTTCATCAGACTTGATAAAACATCCCATGCCTTCCTTGATATATATATATATATATATATATATATATATATATATATATATATATATATATATATATATATTTTTTCAAAGTGACCGATCAGTTAAGACAAACAATTAAATATTTATATCAGATTCAATTAATTTAAAAATAGTAGGAAAAAACATAGACATAAAACTTTTAAAAACAGTATGCAAGTTCAAATTTGAATGCCTATAGAACTATGTAGAAGGTAATTAGTGCTTTTTATATATACTATTGGCTCTGAGGTGAAGACTGAGCCGTTCATCTGGTACCTGTGTTTTTGTCTTTCTACAGCCTTAAGACAGTCTGTTTAAACATAACCCTCTTAGCTTTAAAATAGCTTCTCTGAAGAGGAAAGTAATACAACATCATTAAATATAAGAAAATGGAAAGTGTTTTCTCCAAAGGGAACTTATCTGTATAAAAAAGCAAAGCACAAGGTGACCATTGATCCTCGAAAGCCTCAGAGGAATGTACCCTTTGGCAGCAGGAAAACTCTAAAGAACTTCATGACCAAATTGTTTTTTTTTTTTTTTTTTGTCAGCTCAGCTCAAGCTGTTGATAGCTTGGATGTTGAAGGTGCCCAAAAGCTTTGGTAGCTGGCTTGCTGTTATTATGCTTGTCAGGATATAAACCATATTGCTAAGGCTACTGCAGCAGTGATTAATATACCATCCCCAAATATGGAGACATCTTTCACCATGCAGTTTGATGCATGTACTTTTCTTTCCAAATCATCTTTTAAAATAATAGTTGTTATTTAGTGCTCTATCTTTAACATTTCTTAATTATGGCTTAGTATTCTTTACTCCTTTAGCCAGCACTCTCCTACACTAGTAAAGGATCATACAGTCTGGCTATTATCTGAATGTCTGACACCCCTGCCAGGTCCCATTTAGTCTACAAGTCAATCTGAGTTTTGTCCATCTCAAGCAGAGTGCGTTAAATAAAACCTACATGAAATACCCAGGAAAAACTATTATCTTACAAGCTTGTCATTGCTTTGTAAGCCTTTTGCAGGTCTTATAAAATGTCCATGTCAGCTGCCATGACATAACTTTCTCCCTAATTGGGAATGTCTGCTGCTACAAATAAAATAACTACTATTTAAGCTCTTAAACCAGCTTTGCATAATTATTCTTTGTTCATTTAAAAGCAGCAATGTTGAAAATAATTATAAATGCAAAGAATTACAATTTTTAACACATTTGTGTTACACTGTAGTCAATTAACAATACAGTAATGTCCAGCCATAGTCTAAATAATTCATGTCTGAATAAAATCAGTTCTACCAGTTATGTTCATATTCACATTTCTATAACTTCGGTAGCATCAGCCTAATTTTCTTCAACAAAATAACCCCCTTTTCCTCTACAGCTACACCTTTTGTTATTTTGTCCAGCTTTATAGAAAATGCTGCTTTCAGCCTTATGTATGTCCTTTTTCTGGAATGTGAAAGGGGCGGGGCTACTCTTTGGTGTTCAGAGGCCACTTCCAAAGTATTCCTCCTTGCCTTCCCTTGTATGTCATTGGCTGCAGAAAACACATCTCCTGAAGCTGACTTCTTCAACTTAGATAAAGCATCTTTTGATGAAATGGATGTAACATGCCTTCCCGGGAGAAATGTTTCTAACTCTGCTCGATACTTCATATGGAATCTCCATTTCTAGGAATGTCAGATGTTGGTAGCAGGAAGTAAATCTAGTTTGCTATTAGCCTGATTTCTTTACTTAATTTTTTTTTAAATTATATTCTCTGGGGTACATATTGGTGCCATAAGTTGTCCTCTTACTGCTTAAGTCTCAAATATGGTTAGTAATAGGCACACCATTCTAACCCTAAATCATGAGTAATAAACATTGTGCATTTAGGCCAGCTGTTATAATGGTAAAGGTCTTCAACTCACATGCACAAGATACAAAGTTCGATTCTGGCCTCCAGTAAATGCCTGTTTGGAGCTTGCATGTTCTTCCTGTGTTTCTGTGGGGTTCTTCCCACCTACAAAAAACATGATGAGTATTTCCATCTCAAACTCACGAAGGTATGGAGCTGAGAACAGCAGCACAAACTCTACATGGTGCCTTATAGGGAAGAGTTGTATAGACCAGCTGCTTTGGCACCTACTGTGGTGCACAGGATGCTCAAGACAGGAGAACATGCATCACAGACTGCACGCTGTGGCCAGGCTAGCCACTTGATAGTGTAAAATATGGCTCTAGCTGATTCGGGCATGTTGACCAATGTCAACAAATAGGCATTTATTTATTTATTTATTTGTGTATTTGCTGGTGATAAATGAGGCTGAGAAACTGATATACACCAGGGTGTATGTGCCCCTGTTGGAAAGTGTGTGCCTGCCATAAAGCCCAGCCCTGGTTCAATAAGCTACTGGCTGGCTGGATTATCTGTGATAGGTCTGGGGAATGAAGCTGGATGTAAAAACAATTAAACTGCCAAATGCTACACTCAGTGCAGATTTACTGACAGGACATAGGCTTGAAGTGGATAACATGATGGTACGGAGGAGGCTGGATATCCTATGTATCCAACAGACAAGATGGAAGGGAGGTGTAGCAAAGACACATGGCTTGGGATCCAGAGTCTACTACTCAGAGGAGATCATGCTAGAAATGGTGTGGGAATTGTGGTGAGGGAGAGGCTTCAGAAGGCAGTAAGGGATGATATTAGAATTAGTAACAGACTCATGGCAATCAGACTCCAGCCTAATGATAGGGCAGTATTCATAATCTCAGCCTATGCCCCACAGCATGGTTGTGATAGTGAGGAAAAGAGTGCATTCATATAGCAGTTGCAGGACCCACTAGATAAAGTAGGACAACATGCATTGTTGTTGATGATGGGTGACTTGAATGCACATATTGGGACAGACAGAACAGGATATGAGGACTGCCTGTATCCACATGAGTGGGGCAACAGGAATAAAGAAGGAGAGGCCATTCTGGACATTTGTCTGGCAAATGGCTTGATAGCAGCCAATACATGGTCCAGAAAGAGAGACAATCACAAGATCACATACACGGATGGCCAACATGCATCTCATGTAGACTTCTTCCTAGTAAGGAAAGGGCACTGGCATAGAATCAGTAGGTGCAAAATCATCTCAAGTGAAACATACAGCCCACAGCATAAACCACTGGTTGTCACAATCAGCTGTAAGCAATGGTCAGAGAAGGCTATGAGGTTAGCAGAGACCACTCAGAAGACCTGAAAGTTGACTGGAGAAAACATGCAACAGTTCAAGGAATTACTCAGCCCTCTAGCACCCCAAGAAGAGGAGGAAATAGGCCGAGTTGAAGAAGAATGGCAGCACCTCAAAACAGCATGTGTGAGGACTACAGAACTGAAATGTGGCCGAGCCAGGTATGGAAATAAGGTACATAAGGAGAGCTGGTGGTGGAATATAGAAGTTCAGGAAGTCATCAAAAGAAAGAAGGAGTGCAGGAAAAAGTGTGATAGAAAAGATGGATCAGGCAAAGAATGAATACTAATTGTCCTGAAACATTGTTGCAATAACAAAGAACAGGGCAATGAAGGCACACCACCAGCTTTTAGAAAGTGACTCAGTTCGTGGCACAAAGAAACTATATCAGGTTGCAAGACAAAGACAGGAAGATAAAGAACAGAGCTGGACACTCTGCATAAGGTTTGCCAGCAACAACCTGCTCACCAGTGCACAGGACATCAAAGGCAGATGGAAGGAGTAAAGGAGTACTTCCAGTGGCTTCTGACTGAAGAAAACCCCACAGAAGCTGTACTAAATCAGACACAGCCTACAATGAGAGAAGAAGAGCTCACCCTAGAAGAAGTAAGAATATCACGAAGTAAAATGAAGTCAGGGAAAGCAGCAAGCTCAGATGAGGTCACAGCATTTATGATAAAGATGTCGGGTGAGATACAGAAGAAATGGCTCCTTAGGGTACTCATAGCAGTGAGGAGAGAAAGGCGTATCTCAGATGACTGTTGTATAAGCATACTCATGCCAGTGTACAAGAACAAAGGGGACATCCACAACTGTGGGCAGTACAGAGGTATCAAACTCCTGTCACACTGCATGGAAGTTCTGGAGAGGGTGATTAACAAATAGATATGCAGAATAGTAGGAAGTAAGATGGAAGATGAGCAGTTTGGATTCAGAGCACGATGTAGCACAACTGACCTGATGTTTGCAGTGAGACAGATAGTTGATTAGAAGCCAGAGATGAAGAAAGAGTCCAACTGGGCATTCCTAGACTTGGAAGAAAGTTGATTTGAGAAGTAGTGCAGTGATTTGGAGCCCCAGACACATTGGTACAATTAGTGCAGGCTATGTACAAGGACTCAATGACTCAGGTATGAACAGTAACAACAGAAGAACCACTGGCCACAGCGACTGAATTCCAAGCTTGTATTGTCAACCAACAACAGTCTTTACCAACAGGTTTAGAACTTTCATCCAAACACTATTAGGACTTCCTCCGAACAACATAAGGCTAAAATCCCAACCATTAAATACCCATGCCCTTCCACTTAACAATCTTAATTACATGTGGGGTTTTGTCTGACACCTTAATTGACTTAAAGTTGTTCACACGGAAAATTAATTTAAAAATGTGGTTTAAAAGTGGAACCATAGAACATATGGGCCAGGTTTAAAAAGGCCTAGTAGTTTTAACCCCTCCTGCCAACAATATAGTAGCTGTCTATGAAAAAGCATGTGAAATTGATATTAGGGAAGAATTTAAGAGCAAACAGAGGCACTGCAAAATCAATTTATCCATGGAGGAGAGAGGTGTGTTAGCTGAAATTGCCCAAGATAGGGATATATGTATAATGAAACCAGATAAGGGAAATGGGGCAGTGATAATGGATAAAAATGATTACTTTGACAATATGGCAGTGCTTTTGATGGATGATACAGTGAAAGTATCATTAATGAGATTCACATAGCTTACAAAAAAATTGGACTTGTTGTTGGATGACATGTTATATCAGGGGCAGATTAATGGAAATGAATGCAGATATTTGAAAAAGGAATATCCTATGGTTTCCAATATATTTGAAATACCAAAAATACACAAGGGATTAGAAAAAAGGGGTAGGTGTGTTTTCCTATACTACCAAAGATTCATGGCACTTTTTAGAAAAGTTAAGAGACACGATTATTACTGAAGACATAGTTTTGGTTACTGTGGACGTATGTAATTTATTTTCTGTGATACCCCATGTAGCTGGGTTAGAATGGTTGGAACAACGGTTAAATAAAACCCAGTTATTTGACCAAGACCAAATTAATGTGTTCACTATGTTAATGGAGGCCATGTTGAACAACAATTTCTTGCATTTTGATGGACAGTTCTATGAACAGCTAACCGGTGTGGCTATGGGGGCTGCATGCACCCCCATATATGCCAACTATGTTATGTCATACTGGGAACAGGAATATATATTCCCTAGTATATTTATGGCCCATATTAAGCATTATACAAGATTCCTGGATGTTATTTTATCATTTGGGAAGGGTCAAAGGATGTGTTGAGTAAATTTTTTGTATGCATCAACCAGATGGTGGAATTTTTTAAATTCACCTATGAATACAGCCCTGAGATGATATCCTACTTAGATGTGAAGTTAAGAATTGACAGACGGAATACATGTTTGGTGTCAGGGATACATAGAAAAGCTACTTTCTCAAATTCTTATTTGGAATACCATAGCTGCCACCCTTACCTTCAGAAAAAGTCCATAGTAAAAGGGCAGTTGATAAAGGGCAGCCAGTATGGTTAGTGATGAGTTGGAGTTTCTTGGTGAAACCGACTATCTAATAGGTTTATTCATGAAGAAAAGTTACCCTAAGCCCTTGTGTACTTTAGTTAAAGAAGAAGTTATAAGAAAAAGGAGTGAAAGTTTTCATAGACCCATTTTAACAGGAACTGCAGCAAAAATAATGAATAGGAATGTGCAAAGGTACAGGGGACTGAATAATGATGGAAAGGAGATGGAAAGTAGTTTGATGTTCATTACTACATTTAATCAGGACGTGGAGTGGGTTACCTAGGTCATTCAAAAAAACTGGGGGCTGTTGCAGTTGGACAGGGATGTTGAACACAAATTGGGAAGAGCCCCAAAATTTGTCTTTAGGAAGGATAGATCCTTTAAAGACATTTTGGAGATGATTAGCCAGATGGGACCCCATGGCACCAATAGAACAATAGGTAATTTTAAATGTGGAAGATGTGCAATATGTAAACACATAATGGAAACTGAGAGTAGGTTATGTATTAATAGAATTAGGGTGCAATTTCATGAGCATTTCAATTGTTTACATCAAAATGTGGTCTATATGGCTAAATGTGAGCACTGCCTGGCATTCTATGTAGGAAAGACTAGTAGGCATTTTAAAGATAGGGTGTATGAGCATTTATTAGATATAAAAAAGGGAAGCCTACTAATGCCTTAGCTAGACACATTTCTGCACATGAGGGACATGTTTTTAGTTTTTTGTTTTGCAACAATTGGTTAAGGATGTGTAAGGCAGGGTTTCAGAAGTGCATCTTGATATTTGTGAATAAAAGTGGCAATTGCGTTTGGATGCAAGTAGTTTCCCAGGAATAAATGACAATGTGAGTATTTCTGCTTTGTTGAAACTGAAACACATTTTAGTGTAGCTACCCAAGTCATTTAAAGGGCTTGTGGTACACATTTTAATGCACATAATTTTGTATTGTAATTTTGCATTGTATTTTTACTGTGTCTTTTCTGAAGTCACTAATCAATGTGTAATTAAGATTGTTAAGTGGAAGGCTGTGGGTATTTTAGCATTATGTTGTTCTGAGGAAGTCCTAATAGTGTTTGGATGAAAGTGCTAAACCTGTTGGTAAAGACTGTCATTGGTTGACAATAAAAGTTTGGAATTCAGTCGCTGTGGCCAGTGTTTTTTTCTGTTGTTACTGTTGAACTCTTGGTTATCTTGTTTGGTGTCAAGTATGAACAGTGTTTGGTCTCAGAGAAAGGATCCCAGTGGGAGTGAGAGTGAGTGTGCACCAGGGTTCAGCTCTGAGCCCACTGCTGTTCATACTGGTGATGGACTACATTAGCAAACAGTTCAGATGGGACAGATCAACAAACTTGCTGTATGAAGACAATGTTGTATTACAGGCAGACTGAGCAAGAACTTCAACAATGGGTAGGGAAATGGATAAAACTAAGTAAAGATATGACAGTGATAATGGCAGCAAATTGGGAAATCAGAAAAAGCTGAGAAGTGAGATAGAAGGGAAGACAGTGGAACAGGTTAACAGCTTCAAGTATCTGGGATGACTGGTTCAGAAGAAGGGAAGTCTGAATGAAGAGGTCAAAGCTAGAATTCCTGTATTCTGCATTTGTTAGATGTGCTACCAGAAAATCAATCTTTTCTTCTGCTGTAACTAATCTGTTTTTAAAATCTTAAAAATCCATCTATTTCTGCCAGCTGATCAGAATGAGCTGTAATCACAGTCTCTATTGGTACAACCCTTTTATCTTACCTCTGCAATAATTCTGTGAATGGTATTAATTTTCTGTAATATCACAGTTACTTGATGTAGTTGATTGTTTTTAAGAGTCTGTTACCAAATTATTAGCTGTTTAGCTTGGGCAGGGACCCGAAGCACTGGTTGGACAGAGAGGGTGCTGGAGGTTTTGGCTTGACCATTCGGTTGAGATCTTAACCCTATAGCTGTGCCAGTGGGGTGTCCTATTGGGAATCTGGAGAAAGAGGTAGAAACCAGCCCCAGACTTACTGTGATCTTTTTATGCCCTTAAGGGAAATTGTACTTTACTGTGTGAGTGCTTGTTATCCTTCCATTCTGTACATCCCTCACTGTTGTCAGTGGTGAGGACTGAGGCTCCTTGATTACTGGGCCAGTGCAGGGGCATCACATATTAATTGTTTGGCAGTGGTGGGATATCCACATCACATATTAATTGGTTGACAGTGATGAGTTAGCCACATCACGTATTAAGTGGCTTGTAGTGGTGTGGATATTGAATTCCTGTAGCCTGTGTACAGTGGTCACTGAAGGTGATTGTACTCTCAATCAGCCATGCAGTGAACATTCAGAGTTCATATCACAATTGTTTTATTTTTTTTTGTTAGCTTAGTTAGTCAGGGATCGCAGGCAAGAATGTCAGCAGAGGAGTATGGCAAGCTGACAAGGAGCTTGCTGGCTGAGATGTGCTAGGCTAAAGGACTGATGCATGCCAACCTTACTAAAGCAGACATGATTGCAGCTTTAGTCACAGCTGCATCACAGAATAGCAACCAGGAGGACAATCAGACTGCCCTTTTAGATGTACAACTCTCAGAAAATGGACAGCTCAACCTTTCCACAGAGGACTTAAAAATCCATCTGTAGTTAAAGAGACTTGAGTTGGAGGTCAAGCATTTGGAAATAGAAGCAGCAGAGAGACTGAGGAGAATGAGAGGCAGAGGCAACATGAAATGGAGATGCTGACTCTTCGCCGGGGTCATGGAGGTAATGGGGAAGGGAGTAACCGAACCCCAGAACCAACAAAGGTCAGTAAATTTCTTCCACAATTTACAGAGGGGGATAATTTTGAAGGTTTCATTCATATGTTTGACAGGGTATGTAAACAGTATAATGTTTACCAAGGACTCTGGGTATGGTTCCTGACCCCCTTACTCCATGGTAAAGCTGTGACTGTAATTTCTAAACTGTCTGATACTGACTGTTTAAATTATAATGCTGTAAAGAACTGTTTGCTAGAATATTTTAAGTTAACACCTGAAGCTTATAGGAAAAAGTTTTGTGAGCATGGACACAGGGCAGGTGAAAGTCTGTGTGAATATGTTGCTGAACTAAGCAGTTATTTTCATAGATGGGTGAGTGGATTTCAGGTCACCACATTTGAAGGGCTGGCAAATCTTTTGGTGAGGGAACATGTCCTTAGCACTTTGCCTGAGGACCCGAGAATCTGGTTAACTGATAGACAATGCACTACTGCAGATGAGTTGGGGAAGAAGGGAGACCTGTACATAGCAAGCAAGGCATTACTGCACAGGAAAGAGATACCCAGTGTTGCTCATGGGTCTAAGGGAACCCATGGTGGGCAGCCCAGACTGCCCCGACAGAGTCCACCAGTGGCAGGGTAAGCCACTAGTCCGGGTACACATCCAGGGCCAAGGGTTAAATGTTTTAAATGCAACCATTGGAGTCATGTAACATATAGATGTCCACAGAGGCAAGGTGGGGAACAAAAGATGGGAGAGCCAGTAAGTGGGAATGACAAAATGCCAACAGTAAGTTGTCTCGAGACAATAAGGGTACCAAACTACCGCAAGAGGTTATATCCTATCTTAGTGAATGGGAAAGAGGCCATGGCTAAGAGAGACACAGCCTCTGACCTAACTATTATTTAGCCTGCAATGGTTACAGAGGAGCACTACTTGCTTGGGCAGTCTACTCCAGTCAGAGCTTTAGGAGGGACCCCATTCCAAATACCTTTGGTTAGGGTTCACCTTGACTGGGAGGGTGGTAAAGGAAGCAAGCAAGTAGGTGTATTTGAGGATATCCCTGTAGATGTCCTGATAGGGAATGATTTTGATAATGCCATACCCTGTGTGCATGCACTTACATGCAGTCAGGCTTGGAGACAACCGTGTGGGTCTGGAAGCCTGGAGGAGACCGAGACAGTCCGCACACTTGCAGCGTGGACTAGTGAGGTGGTTACTTCAGGGAGGGAGTTACCCTGTAGCAGTGAGACTGAAGGTGAGCCACAGCTGCTTGTTGGTACTGATGTTTCCTTGAACAGAATGACTGCAAGGGCAGAGGTGAGTAGTAGTACCCAGGCTGATAGTGAAACACCACTGTCAGAGGATGCCAGACTTCCTATGGAAGGGAAGGAGGGAAGGGTTACTAAGAGAGAGTTGAGACAGGCTCAGCTCTCAGACCCTACATTGCAAGGCCAGAGGGAGGTAGCTAGTGAGGCACCTGATTCTCAAGGGAAGGGGAAATCTGTATACTGGGACAAAGGCTTACTGTATAGAGAGTGGACCCCTGAGGGAGAGATAGAGGGTGAGAGAGTACAGCAGGAGGTAGTGCCCAGAGCCTACCATCTGGCACTTCTAGCCATAGCCTCATGACATTCCCTTTGCAGGTCATATTGGCATAAAACATACAAAGAAACGTATTATGCAAAACTACTATTGGACTGGGATTTCCAGAGATGTAACCGGGTACTGCAGGAACTGTGAGCAGTGCCAAAAGGTAGGCAAGGCAGGAGACAAGGTTAAAAACTCCTTTGATGCCTTTACCTGTGAATGAGGAGCCATTTGAGAGGGTAGCTATGGATATAGTGGGGCCTCTGAGTACTCCAAGTTCCACAGGAAAAATGTGTATCCTAGTGGTAGTAGATTATACTACCAGATACCCTGAGGCAGTGGCTCTGTCCTCAGTTGAGGTAGAAAAGGTGGAAAATGCTTTGTTAGAGACCCTGTCATTTAACCCTGGTTTCCTATCAGCACAAAACTTACATATCCAATATAATTCCTTTTCTTCCGTAAAATTTATAAAGTCACCACCTCTTAGCCCTTTATAAATAATTTCTACTACTTTAAATTTAAAAATAGTGTGAAGTGCCTGACTCAAACACATGCCTAGCAAGAGCATTTGTTAAATCAGCCCTCTTTATAGCATATATATGTTCATGAATCCACTCGTGTAACATTCTATTTGTCTTGCCCAAATAGAAACTTTCACATAAAGTACATATTGCTAAAGTAAATAATATTCCTAGTCTTACAGTGTGCATATAAATCAATCACAAACTTTTGTTTAGAGGATGGATGTATAAACACATTGGATGTATCTATAGATGAACAATGTTTACAATTTCCACAAGGAACAGTGCCAGAGACTAGATGTTCACTAGTCATATCATCTAGAGTATGCTTGTAATCCATATAACAAAGCCGTTGTTTTAAAGACTTTTTATTTTTATAGGTGTAGTTAGGTTTAACACCTACAGTGTCTCTGATCCTGTCATCCATGGTCAAAATACCCCAGTTAGCATCCACTACATGTCTAATTTTCCTAAAGTCACTTGCAAAGGGCAAGACTAATGGCTTTTCTTTCTTTATTTTTGTAAGTTAAGGATTAGGGTTAGGGACAGATGCAGGGTTATGGGTAACATGCACTAATAAGGTCACCCCTCCCTTGTACCAGCTTACTTTTATTTTACAATTTTTTTAATTATAGTTTATATCATAAACATTTCAATACAATACCATTCGACACACATCATAATATAATATACCATGTAACACAGACATTATTCATCATTTTCAGTACAATATAAAACAGCAAGATGTATTCATTATTATCATTCAAAATCCAAATAATTTCCCTTCCTCCTCAACCTCTTATCTCCATCAGGAGTTGCCATCCTTAGCTCTCCCTTCCAGTTAGCTCTACAGTGCACCAACTCCATTCTTACACTCCTGTATTATTTCTTGCAAACATCCTGTCTGTTTTGCTGTCCTGTCTTTTTGCAAAAAAAAAAAAAAATCATATAATTTTATTATTATCTGTCCTGTTTTTTTCCATCTTCCATTCAAGATTACCCTGCCCTCTGTTTGCTATTAAGTTTCCCACCCATCTGCTTAAAAAAATAGTTGAATTTTCTTAGGGTCTTTCTATCCATGTTCTTCTCTCTATCCTTAAAGAGGCAAAATTGCCACATACTAGATATGTATATACCAAATATCTTTCTCTGTCCTTCTCTACAGGCCTCCCATATTTGCTTAATTCATCTGCATTCCAGAAACATGCTGATTATTTACTATATGTTATATGTTATATATTATATTTTATATATCTGTGTGTGGGGTGTGTATGTATGTATGTATGTATGTATGTAAAAATGAGTGTGTGTGTGTGTGTGTGTGTGTGTGTGTGTGTGTGTGTGTGTGTGTGTGTGTGTGTGTGTGTGTGTGTGTGTGTGTGTGTGTGTTTATGTGAACAAATTAGAAAAAAGATGGATCATCAACATAGTGACATTATTTAAACCTATGGTAAATAAGGATATAAAAGTGAAATCTGTAGCAATACATGGCTGTAGTTGTCATTTTGGCCACTAGGTAGAGACATTGTAATATTTATGTCTACATGAAGTTAGCAATCATATTCCTATGTTTATTTTGTGAATGAAAATGATTTCTTCAAAAATATTAGAGAAATGTATAAAACATGAAACAGAATATTGTGTATAAGTTTTTGCTGTTTAATGCCTAATTAAAATTTGTCATTTGATTGATTCCTTTTATTTAAAGGAAATTGTTTACTCAAAGAGTACTGACAAAGCAGAAGGGTGAAATCCAGGGTTTACTGCAAGGTGGGAAGTTTATGCCTGTCTACAATAAAGTATGCAGTGGATTATGAAAATTTCTTTTAATGCTAGATCGTTGTTTTGATTGAAGTGCTGTTCAGATCTGAGTAATTATCTACTTTGTCTTTTGCACTTATGATATATATATATATATATATATATATATATATATATATATATATATTACTGAATGCGTTAGTAAATATGTTGAGTGTGTTTTAGGTCAAAAAGCTGTCAACTCAGCAGCATAGACTAGGCACTTGATGGACAGGTGTGCAAGATTGCACAAATCCAGGGGGTGCAGAATTTGCATTTAACCCCTATTTTTGCTATTACAGAGATAATATATATATTTAGCATGGGGTGGGGAGGTGCAGGGGGGCTTGCCTCCTGTAAAAACAAGTACAGTTGTGTAAGATGAACTTATTATAACAGTACGTGCTTGAATGACTCTGCTGCAGTAGCCTTAGGTATATGGGTTATATCCTGACAAAGATATAACAGCTGGCCAGCAACCAAAGCTTCAGCGCACCTTCCACACACCCAAACTATCAAGCAACTCGATATGAGCTGACTAAAGGACATGTTTGGGTGTGAAGCCCTTCAGGGCTTTCCTGTCAGCAGAATGAGGAAGGCTGAACCCTGAAAGGACAATGCTAGGAATAACAAAAAATAAGTGTCCATGCTCTGGCATAAAAAACACGCCAAAAACAAGGGGGATATAAAGAGGAAGCAGCAGTGATCATTCAAACATCTACTGTTATGGTAAGTTCCACTTGTACAGCTGTACTACATTCTTCATACTGATCACTGCTCCAATAGCCTTAGGTATATGGGAAGATTACCATAGCTAAATATATTTGGGAGAAGGATGGAAAACGGTCCAGTAGCCCCTGGGGAATGATCCTAGAAAAACTTGATCTAGACCCAGAGAAGGAATCAAGCTTATAGTGCTTTGTAAAAGTGTGTACAGAGGACCAAATAGCAGCTTCTAGAATACTTCTAGAATCCAACCCTTTCCAAAAAGCCATAGATGAAGCAAAGGCCTTGGTAGAGCAGGTCTTGAATCTGCCCGGAATAGATTTGTCATGGTGAGTAGTCTATTTTGATACAGGCTGTCCCTTCTTCTTACCTTTACAAGAAGTAAACAATTGATCTGAAGATTTGAAAGATTTAGTTCTGTCAGTACCTGAGTTGTCTGTGGACATCCAAGGTTTGGAGGGTCCTTTCGCCCTTATTTTTAGGTTCAGAAAAGATAACGGGGAGATGGATAGTTTGACTTAAAGTAATCTCAGATACCTCTTTAGGCATAAAGGTTAGTTCTCAAAGAAATCCTGTCCCACTGGAAAATGCAGTAGGGTTGACTTACCATAAGAGCTTGCAACTCAGATTCCCTTCTTGGGGTCAGAACAATCAGTAAAACTATTTTACATGTTAAGAACTTCAAGTCAGCTGGATTAGCTGGTTCAAATGGAGCAAGTGTTAGCTTCTCTAACACAAAATTAAGATCCGAAGGAGGGGGCACCCGTTTACTTGGAGGTCTCTTATGCAAAACCCCTTTCATGAACATTTTGACATGACACTGCCTTAAAAGAGGTGGAGCCATGGGCAGGTATGCTGAAATGGCCTGCTGCTGAGTGAACTTTGATAGAAAAATATAAAAGGCCCTAGGATAGTAACTCATACAAATATTATAACACCAGAGAATAAATAGCCCTCAGTAGGTGCTGGTTGTGCTGTTGGTACCAACTAGCAAACCTTTCCCATTTGCTAATATATGATTTTCTAGTAACATCCTTTCTTGTCTTCATTAGTACCTGCTGAAAGCTCTCAGAAAACAGGTGTGCCTAAAAGGAATTAAGGCCCTATCATCCAGGAAGTCAACTGAAGATGATTGATGCTGAGGTGTATCAAACACCCCTGTTCTCATGAGAGTAGATCCATTCTGTAAGGAAGCTTGTGGTAATTGCTCCTGGCCATTTCCAAATAAGGGAGAACTACAGTTGCCTGGTTCAGAAGGGAGTTACCACAATGATTTTAGGGGATTCCTTCTGAATCTTCAGAAGTACCCTAGATATTAGTGGAATGGGTGGAAAGGCATACAGAAACATTCCTCTCCAAAGAGAAGGAAAGAAAAAGCATGTCTTCCATGCCTCATTACATGGAGTCCTGGAAGAGAATTTCACCAGTTGCTTGTTCAGAGAGGAGGCAAAGAGGTCTTACTGAGGAACTCCCCACAGATGGATCAAATCTTGGAAGACCCCAATCTAGTTTTCATTTGTGAAGGTATGCCCTGTTCCTGCTCAGCTTGTCTGCCACACAATTGTGCTCTGATGGAATGTGGGATGCTTGTAGAATGAGACTGTGTTATGAGTCTTTATTCCTAGCTAACACAGCTAGTCCGCAACAGGGGGGATAACTGGTTCCTTCCTTGCTTGTTGATGTACCATGTGACTGTGGTGTTTTCTGTTGCCAGGAGTATCATGAGAATCAAAAAATGCCATGGGACCCAACATCCTGAGATATTCCTTCACAGTGACTGAAGTCTGATTGAAAAACCGTAGAAACAGAACTAAATAAAGATCTATTTTTCCTGTTGAAATAAAGCTCTTTGAATTGAGGTATCTTGCTGACATCCCAAGAACACAATCCTCTGTGATGTAGTCAAGAAAGACTTTTGAATGCTTTCTTGGAATCTCAGTTTGTGCAAGACATCTCTCACGCAAGAGAAAGATTCCAGACATTTTGAAAAAGACTCTGCAAAGGTAAGCACAGTGATCTAAATATGGAAAAATGTGGATACACTGTAACCTGCAATGAGCTATAATTGGAGCTAGACACATTGTGAACACTCTTAGTGAGGTGAATAGTCCAAAGGGTAAGGCAGAGAACTGAAAATGTGATGCAGACACACAAAACCTTAAGAAATGCCTGAAGTCTGTAGGAATATAGATATTCAAGCATCTTCTTAAGTCTTGTGTAACCTGGAAACTTGAAAGAGAAGAAGAAGTAACATGTTGTGAAATGGCATCACTCTCAATTTGGTCACTATGACAAACAGGTTTAGGAAAGAAAATTCTAGAACTGTTCTCCAAGCACTTTCTTCCTTTGGCACTAGGGACATCCTTGAATAAAACCCCTTATCCACCAGGGAAAGAGAACAGATTATATTGCTCTTTGGGGCAACATGTGATGAAGAAGAGGTGGAAACAAAATAGTCTGATCTGCAGGATGAGGAATGACTCCCTGGAAAGGAAGAATTTCCACGCATTGCAATCTGTAACCCTGATGAATCATTTTTGAAACCTATTTGTCTGAAACAATCTCTTGCAAAAGAGAAAAATGGAGATTAAGACTTTCTGGAAGAAAAAAAAGTGCTATGTTTGGATCAGGCCACAAGGTCTCTTCAATAGTCATTCAGAGTTGTTGGACTGTCATTGGTTTTGGGAGGTTTGAAACTTCATTTTGAACTCCACTGTCACTTCTTCTTAAACATCTGTTTACCCAAATTCTATTGAGATTGTTTATTCTGTTTTTTTTTTTGAAAAACAAAATCCTCAACAATTTGGGAAAGGTCGGCTGAAAAAAACTTTAGAGATTCCCTGGATCAGCTTGCTCATTCATCACACTTTTTGATTGCCTTGAACAGAGGGGACAAACGCTAAATTTCTATCTAAGGGAGAATTTAAAATCTCACTTTGTAAATCACCTGAGAGGTTCTATGAATGCAGCCAAGCAAACCTCCTTAAAACAGCTCCAGTGGCCATAGCCCTGGAAGAAGTATCATACACACATGCAAACAGTGAGGAGTGACCTGTCCAATAGAAGAAATTAAGTTATTTAAAGCAGTTTTTATTTTCTTCACAAGAAGAAACCATAGATAAAACATTCCTCATACTTTCAGAATATGTCTGAACAAACTTTAACACATGGGCCTGACAATTTAAAATTCTGAAAATGAAAGTTGCAGAAGTCTACACTTTTTTCTTATACCTAGCAATAATTTCTCCATCCTTATTAGAAAGAGTTGGATTTGAATTAACTAAGTGCTTAGCAGCAGTTGAATCAACTAATGCTATAGCTGCTGGGTCTGGTTTGGGAATAGTGTATAAAAATGTAAAAACTATGGAACTTTATGCATCCTATCTGCCTTTTTAGGGACAGCTGACTGACTATCAGGATAACTGCAGACAGTGAGATGCACATCCTCTAAACAGACAAGACAGGAGGAATAGGTGTGGGTTCTGGGAAATCCTTCTATAACAACTCATAGTATTTTGTGAGGCACTGAAAACACTGACACATTCTAACAATAGTCTTAGAGAAAGAGAAATCCTCACTGGAAGAATCAGAAACTGAACTCTCCAGAGAGTCTGAATCAGAAATATGAGGACAAGACCCTGAATCTCATCAGGAAGAAAGCCATCCCTCTTTTTTTACCAGAAACTCTTCTACAAGAAGGATTAATAGCCTGAACTGAACCCTGAACCAGTCATATGAAATTACTTCTAAAGAAATTTGAGGAGGAGTAGATACGTGCTTGGTTTTCTGTTTGTTTTTAACAGAAAAAATGGGGCCAACTGTGTTTGTAATGAGAGCCGCTGCTTCCCCAGGGGTGGGTATGGATTTCTGACACAATGGGAAAACCTTCTCTGATCACTGTCTTTGGACAGGCAAGAGTGTCTCTCTTTTGCCAACTGAGGGGACAACAACAGCCACAGGGTATGTGGTTAACTCACAGTCCATAGTGGCTGTAGGTACTGCAAAAGAGGGATTTGGGGTAAAAGTTAAATAGTCTGAGGTATAACAAATGGCAACAGCAGACTGATCCACCTGCCACTGAGGTGCAAATTTCTAACCTGCCGTGGTGGCAAAAGGTGTTTGCTTCACGTTTTCTTGTTTTGGCTGGAAAAAGGACCAACCATGGGACCAACAATCTGTTCTATTGTCAAGCTAAAAATAGTGTCACTTTCCCAGGGAAACAAGTAGCAAAAGGTAAAATTTCCCTTGCATTTATATAATAATATTGTTTCATCACATTATTATACCACATCCTTCTAGTCTTCTCTATATTTTTTATTTTCTCTGATAGTATTTTATTTCTTCATGACTTCTAATTTCTTCATTTATATACGCTTTTCTCTTTTTCTTATTTTCATAATATCCCAGAGCTTTCTGTATTTATATTTAAACATTTTTACTATTAATTTCATTCTTTTCCTTTATCCACTTTAATACTTTATACAACTTTAAAGAATCAGAATAAACAACTAGATTTAGTAAACCCAACCCCCTTCATCTACCCTCATATACAACACATACCTTTTCACTGTGTTTAATCTTGAAAGAAAACACATATTTCAAAATTTTTTTTTATATTTTTCTGGTGTCATATAAATATTTCATACATATCAGGAAAAAAAGAGAATGTCAAGGGTAAAGTGCCTCACAAAGTAAAAATGTCAATCCGATCAAAAAGCACAAAGTGAGGCTCACCACAACAATCGAAGCAGACCGTTTAATTCTTTTATTCCAGAAATCACAATGTAGTAAGTGCTTTTACTTCTCAAAAGACGCTTCATCAGACTGCAAAACTAACTGTTGAAAACCATTTGAATACTACTTGTAAAAAAAAACAACCACTGAAACATAAACATCAATTAAGATTCTCATTTAGAATTTAAAGCTGCAAATTTAAAAGTACTACCAACATTAAACATATATATATATATATATATATATATATATATATATATATATATATATATATATATATAAAATTTTCTGTAGTATATTCTTATAGGCAAAAACAATTTATAAAAACATTGAAATATGAAACATAAAAATCCTATGTATTACATAAAAAGTATTCTATAATTCTGTATATAAACTATCTAAAATGCAAATGTTCCAATGTATTAACAGATCAGATAAATATAGAGATGCATAACCAAGATATTAATGGGGCAATGCACGGAGTGCTCGAAAGGGCTTCAAAGAGACCTTTTCATTCAGACCGTGACCTTTGTCAGCTTGTAGTCTGATAATCCATTTGCCCTCTTGTCTTTCAGTGTGCTGTTTGATATTTGCTAGTCTCTCTGTTTTATGCACTACTACTAACCATATATGTACACTGGTTGCAGTTTCGACATGGGGAAGTCCCTTTCCTTGTGGAATTAATGCTCTTCTTTTTATTATTTTCTTCATAACAAAGTAATCTTTTAAGGACTTAGTGTTCTTGTAACACATCCTAGGTTTTTCACCTACCATATCCCTTACTTTATCATCTAATACTAGGATATTCCAGTTCTTATTGACTGTCACTACGATTTTCTTGTTATTATTAGTATAAGGGGTGGTTACTCTGTGTATCTTTAATTCCATGAGCAACGGGACTTTCCCATGTCGAAACTGCAACCAATGTACATATATGGTTAGTAGTAATAAGTTTATGCATCTGGATACCTCCCAACGATACACTGTTAGTCAGTATAGCGACTGTAAATCTAGAAATTTACTTTACTTAGCAGTATGTCAAAAATGTAAATGTTTTTAAGTAGGCAAGACGAATAGGACCCTTAGGGAATGAGTGAGAGAACATATATACGCAATAAATAAAATGGATGAAAGCAATGCGCTTGCAAAGCATGTGATACAAACTGATACTACACATAGGTTTGTTTTTATGGTGTTTAAAACAGAGAGACTATGAAATATCAAACAACATACTGAAAAACAAGAGGGCAAATGGATTATCAGACTACAAGCTGAGAAAGGTCACGGTCTGAATGAAAAGGTCTCTTTGAAGCCCTTTCTAGCAGACCCATTAATTGCCCCATTAATATCTTGGTTATGCATCTCTATATTTGATCTGTTAATACATTGGAACATTTGCATTTTAGATAGTTTATATACAGAATTATAGAATACTTTTTATGTAATACATAGGATTTTTATGTTTCATATTTCAATGTTTTTATAAATTGGTTTTGCCTATAAATGCTATAGAATATACTACAGAAAATTATAGATATATATATATATATATATATATATATATATATATATATATATATATATATATATATATATATTTGATGTTGGTAGTACTTTTGAATGTGCAGCTTTAAATTGTAAATGAGAATCTTAATTGATGTTTATGTTTCATTGCTTGGTTTTTTTTACAAGTTGTATTTAAATGGTTTTCAACAGTTAGTTTTGAAGTCTGATGAAGCATCTTTTGAGACATGAAAGCACTTACTATATTGTGATTTCTGGAATAAAAGAATTAAACAATATTTCATATATATGCCATTTATTTCATTAATACAGAATTCATGAGATAAACCATTTTCCTGAATGCTAAACTATACATCCTTCATAGAAGACATACTTCTTTAATTTCTTTTATTAAATCCTCCCATTGCATTACAGCTACATCATATTGCAAATATAGGGCTGTAGTCATTGTATGTTTGTTCTAAGTTGCTGCAGTCTGTTGTTACATTATCTGCAGATGTCCCCTGCAATCACAGCTATTGGGTTTTACACCCATGCCTGCCAACTAAGGCATGATGCCTGTTTAGTTTACTTAATGAACACAAACATGCCTCTCAACTGTCACACCATTTCTTAATGTAATTACAACTGCCTAATCTGCCTGTTCCATGATTACCACAAAAATGATTACCTATAACGCTATGTATTTTCAAATCCATTTACATAACACCTTGGTAGTTTTGTAAGTCCTCATTATGTGAAACTGCACTGTGTAGTTGTATACTTGCATTTGTTACTGCTCGGCCCATACTGTCCCATGCTAACAGCTTGAGAATTATGTATGTGCTACATCAGCTATAGAAGAATTGTACTCACAACTGACACTGCACACCTTTAGAAGTTTGTAGTTGTACTCTGTGTAATAATATTACCTGCAAGGTAGCTAATGGTATGTTTTATCTCTCTCCCTATCCCTTATCTTCTTTAATTTATTATTATTTATTATTATGATTTAATATTAACATATTTTGTTACACTAAGTGTTTTACTGACCTTATGGTTTAAATCATACTGGTTTGCTGTTAATATACTTACTGCTATGTTACTTAATGCTCTGTTACACATAATATATCTTAAAATGCATTGCTAAATATTATGTTCCATTCTGTTAATACTAACATTGGTTTGGTTAATACTAACTTTAACTTATTGTCATAACTACTTTACTACAGCGTGTCAAGGTTGGCTAGTTCTTCATGATCCACTGACCTTGCCGCTTCTGGCTGTGGCATCAGGTCCCAGCACATCTGGAACCCAGCCTGGTGGTGATCCCTCTGCTCCCCTGCACTACCTGCAGCGTTGGGTAGTACCACCCCATGGTGTGGGGATGGGCCCCCCTCTGGGAGTGGTGATGGAGGGGGAGTTTTCACCCATGTTGATCTCTCGGGTGTGGTGCACAGGATCATCTTCTGTGGGTTTGGACAATGCTTGCGCCAGATGGAGACCATGCTGGCCACCCTGGTGGGGCAGACTCCACCACTGCCACCCATGGGGCCATGACAGAGCAGAGTCTACAGCCCCACCTGAGGTGTGAGTCATGCTGCTGCTACCTTGTGGAGGCACATTGGACTGAGATTCCACAGCATCCTCCCCATCCAAGGTGTTTACCCCCCCTCATGTGTCATACACAACCCGTGTCAGCTGTATTGTCTGTCTTGTTTGATTCACTTGATTCAATTGAATCTGGATCTTGTTCTGAACGAAGTAATGGCTCTACACACTCAGATGGTAACAACGCAAACAACCCAGGGCTTATTGGATTACCAAATTTGAATGACTGGCTAAGTACAAGCAACGGATGGCATTCTAGTAATGCAATGCCAGGATTGGTGAGTCCGGCTAGGGAGGAAGACAGTATTTT
Source organism: Protopterus annectens (assembly GCF_019279795.1). Classification (NCBI taxonomy): domain Eukaryota; kingdom Metazoa; phylum Chordata; order Ceratodontiformes; family Protopteridae; genus Protopterus; species Protopterus annectens. Next base: position 1,257,266,555 of record NC_056744.1, on the reverse strand, counting down.
AAATATTTTAAATGCTCTAGATCATGTATTACTTAAATTTAAAAAATATGCGTTGGAAATCGATTATTTCAATGAATGCATTAGACTGCAGATAGTACCTAAGGGCCTACGAATATGGCAATACCCAACTGGCCTGGTTCCAAACTCTAATTTTCATTTAGACCTGATTAAATTGTTCAATAAACAAGGGTTGGAACTGTTAGATCTAATGAAGTCTAATTACGCATTGTTTAATGAAGAATTGAAGGATAATATTTCATTGCTTGACACTCAAATTAAGTCACACCCTGATTTTCTTAGGTATAAGTTTGAATACCTTAAAATTTTTGAGACAATTGAAGCCTTCCTTATTAAAGCCAGAGTGACTAAAAATAAAAAAAATTCAAAGGGACTGTCAACAATATGATGAAGGCACAGCTTATCCAGTCCCCCCACCAGCTCAACAGTGGAATAATTTAAAAACCAATGGGACACCTAGGATGGGCACACTCTCTATATCTCAAACTATACCTGGCCACTCTGGTATTAATAGTAGTTTGAATGATAACATGGATACACAACCCAGAATTGTATCTGCTGATTCGGATCAATCTACTCCTTCTACATCTTATATGAACTGTATTTCTAATAAAGAAGATGGGTTACGAAGGAGTGAACATATACAAAATCAAAATAAGAACCCCAATGTTTCAAATTCTTCTTCAAATAATATTGGACAGTCTAACAACAATCGGAATAACTTTAAGCACTCAAATTTTCAGAGGGGAAGGGATCAGAACAAATGGAACCAGAGGAAGAGAACCAACAAATGGAAATAGTAGAAAATGACTGTCTATCTAATTATCATCTTATTAAGAACACTACAGGAGACTTTTCCATATATAATTACTCTTCTATGTTTGTTCCTATAGAACTAGCTAATTTATTAGCTAAAGGTCTTACCTTTGTCCCCCTAAATAATTTGAATGTTACGAATTGTATTGTTGATTTAAAATTATACGTTCGTAAATTGAATTTGGCGATGCTTCTGGGGAATACCTTTCTCGATGATAAGAGTGAACATAGAATTCCTAGTACCTTTAATCCACCTTTACATAACAATTTATTATTATATGAAAAGTTATGTGAATTGGATCTTAGGAATTTTTACCATATAAGTAATAATAGTAGGAAGAGAAATCTAAATATGGATGAAATGGATTGGCTTAGCTATTTACGAGATTCAAAAGTCCGAATAATGAAACCGGACAAAGGTGGGGGCATGGTCTTTATGTACCAGTTTGATTATATTAATAGGATAGAATCTATGTTATCTTCGAATTCCTATGAACAAGTTTCACTAAATGAATATAATCAAGCTAGTAAAAGAGTTAAGGGCTATATTAATGACTTATTTATAGAAGGGAGAATAGATTCTGACCAGTATAATTATCTAATTATACCGTCTCCCATTGTACCTATTCTCTTTGGAATACCAAAAATACATAAGAACTTAGAAGACCCCCCCCCCTTTAGACCAATTGTGAGTGGGAAGAATAGTATGACCTATGCTTGTGCTAAAATGGCAGATAAACTCCTTAATAAGTATGTTAAGCTTGAACCTACCATCTGCAAAGATTCATGGTCATTTTTAGGTAAGATTAATGAGCTTCCCTTTAACGAAAACATCAATTTACTAACTATAGATGTTAAGGACCTTTATACCTCAATCCCACAGGATTTAGGTATAGAATGGGTTTCATTAAATCTTCGGAAATTAAATGCTCCACCTTCCGAGATCTGGCTTATTGAGGAATTATTAACAATAGTCCTGGCTCATAACTTTATAGTGTTCAATGGCAAATTCTACCATCAAAAGAAAGGGGTAGCCATGGGCTCCCCTTGTGGATCGAGCTTTGCAAATTTGGTTATGAGTTTTTGAGAAAAGGAATATGTCCTTGTTGAAGCAGAGTTTACCTCTAAAATTAAATTCTATACGAGGTATTTGGATGATATTTTTATCCTACTGGAAGGGAATGTCCAACAAGCAGTACAGCTCATTGACTACCTGAATTCAACCACCCAATTTTTAGAATTTACATTTAATTTTAGTGTTAAAGAAATAGCCTATCTTGATGTCCTTCTTACTAAGAATCAGCTACTGGGTAGGTTTGAATCAAAAATTTTCAGGAAGGCCTCATAGTCAAATACTTTTTTGCATTTTACCAGTGCTCACCCTACTTACCAAAAGAAATCAGTGGTTAAAAGCCAGGCTGTCAGAGCAGCAAGAATGATCAGTAACACTGAAGATTTTTTAGATGAATGCAAGAATTTAAAAGATATGTTCCTAAACAGAGCATATCCAAATAATTTTTTGGATAACATCTTTGATGAGGTCAAAATTAAAAGAAATAATGGGTTTTATAAACCGATACTGTTGAAAGTGACTTCTAGTATTACTTCTCCGGCTAGCCCCAACTTAGAGATTTTATCTCCTATAGGTGAGGAATATGTTAAGTTACCTTTTGAATATAGCCTCACCCTTACCTATTGCTCCGATTTTACTTTATTAAAGAATATTTTTTTTCAAAAATTGGAGCATTTTGAAGGAAAATAAGGATTTGGTATCTAGGTTGGGTACTAAACCAAAAATTATAGTAAGACATGATCTGAACTTTAAACAACTCTTGGATGGTATTAATAACAGATCCAATTTGACCATGTGCCAAAAGAAAATGTCCAATTGTGGTAGTTGCCCTTACTGTAAGTATATTATTGTAGGGAATTCTATTAATATAAATGAAATTGTCCTAAAAAGTAAATTTAAGAACAATTGCAATTCTAAGATGGTTGTATATGTGGCCAAGTGCCAGTTATGCCCATGTTTTTATGTGGGCAAAACCATCCTAAGGCTTAGAGACAGGATATACGAGCATGTTTACAATATTAAAAAAGGATCCCTTGATAATGCCCTTGCCAGACATATTGCAGAATATCCTGTACATAATTTTAAATTTTGGATTTTAGACCAATTGTTACCAAATATTAGAGGGGGACCTATTGAATTGCAACTGGAGCGTCTGGAATTATTATGGCAAATTAAATTGTTTTCCTATTGTTTACCTGGTTTGAACGACGTTTGTTCTATTACGCCTATTTTAAAATTACGGAGTTTAACCAGGTAATAATATGTCATATTCTTGGAAAGCTTTTTATATTTTACAGTTTATAATTAATTTTTTAACTATTGTAGATTTTTGAAATTTTGGAAGTTCTGTTTAATATGGGAAATAATACCAAAATTACTAATAATACTATTAATTTATTTCTTTTGTATTGTTATTATTATTATTTTCATCATTATTATTATTATTTTTTATTCTTATAATATTGGCTAACTAAAGGAAGTTTGGTTCTTTCAGAGGGAGAGTAGAATCCTATTATATTATAAGTATTATATTTAAATGATTTATTTTTATATAAGTTGTTTATCACAGGTTTTATGAATGTAGTGATGTGCCATTTTTTTGTGTTTAAAATTCCTTTTTGAATTCGGGCATATATTTAATGATTTGAAAGTAATGACAATATTTATTATATCCTTTAATAATAAGGTATTCTTTTAAAAATAAGGTTAAAAAATAAGTCAAGTTTAATTGATGCTGTTTCTTTTAAATGCATTGAATTGAGTGTAAAATCAGCTGACTTGGAAAAGTTATATTAAGGGTGTGTTTTCAGTCATTTGGTTCTCCGAAGAAGTTCGTACATTGTACGTACAAAAAGCGCTTAAGTTTACTTGATCTTAATAAACTGTTTCACAGACTTCCAGGCTGCCTTTTTGGATTTATTAACAGATCAGATAAATATAGAGATGCATAACCAAGATATTAATGGGTCTGCTCGAAAGGGCTTCAAAGAGACCTTTTCATTCAGACCGTGACCTTTGTCAGCTTGTAGTCTGATAATCCATTTGTCCTCTTGTCTTTCAGTGTGCTGTTTGATATTTGCGAGTCTCTCTGTTTTATGCACTACTACTAACCATATATGTACACTGGTTGCAGTTTCGACATGGGGAAGTCCCTTTCCTCGTGGAATTAATGCTCTTCTTTTTATTATTTTCTTCATAACAAAGTAATCTTTTAAGGACTTAGTGTTCTTGTAACACATCCTAGGTTTTTCACCTACCATATCCCTTATTTTATCATCTAATACTAGGATATTCCAGTTCTTATTGACTGTCACTATGATTTTCTTGTTATTATTAGTATAAGGGGTGGTTACTCTGTGTATCTTTAATTCCTTGAGCAACGGGACTTTCCCATGTCGAAACTGCAACCAATGTACATATACGGTTAGTAGTAATAAGTCTATGCATCCGGATACCACCCAACGATACACTGTTAATCAGTATAGCGACTGTAAATCTAGAAATTTACTTTACTTAGAAGTATGTCAAAAATGTAAATGTTTTTAAGTAGGCAAGACGAATAGGACCCTTAGGGAGTGAGTGAGAGAACATATATATGCAATAAATAAAATGGATGAAACCAATGCGCTTGCAAAGCATGTGGTACAAACTGATACTACACATAGGTTTGTTTTTATGGTGTTTAAAACAGAGAGACTACGAAATATCAAACAACATACTGAAAAACAAGAGGGCAAATGGATTATCAGACTACAAGCTGAGAAAGGTCATGGTCTGAATGAAAAGGTCTCTTTGAAGCCCTTTCGAGCAGACCGTGCATTGCCCCATTAATATCTTGGTTATGCATCTCTATATTTGATCTGTTAATACATTGGAACATTTGCATTTTAGATAGTTTATATACAGAATTATAGAATACTTTTTATGTAATACATAGGATTTTTATGTTTCATATTTCAATGTTTTTATAAATTGGTTTTGCCTATAAATGCTATAGAATATACTACAGAAAATTATATATATATATATATATATATATATATATATATATATATATATATATATTTGATGTTGGTAGTACTTTTGAATGTGCAGCTTTAAATTGTAAATGAGAATCTTAATTGATGTTTATGTTTCATTGCTTGGTTTTTTTACAAGTTGTATTTAAATGGTTTTCAACAGTTAGTTTTGAAGTCTGATGAAGCATCTTTTTGAGACGTGAAAGCACTTACTATATTGTGATTTCTGGAATAAAAGAATTAAACAATAGTTCATATATATGCCATTTATTTCATTAATACAGAATTCATGAGATAAACCATTTCCTGAATGCTAAACTATACATCCTTCATAGAAGACATGCTTCTTTAATTTCTTTTATTAAATCCTCCCATTGCATTACAGCTACATCATATTGCAAATATAGGGCTGTAGTCATTGTATGTTTGTTCTAAGTTGCTGCAGTCTGTTGTTACATTATCTGCAGATGTCCCCTGCAATCACAGCTATTGGGTTTTACACCCATGCCTGCCAACTAAGGCATGATGCCTGTTTAGTTTACTTAATGAACACAAACATGCCTCTCAACTGTCACACCTTTTCTTAATGTAATTACAACTGCCTAATCTGCCTGTTCCATGATTACCACAAAAATGATTACCTATAACGCTATGTATTTTCAAATCCATTTACATAACACCTTGGTAGTTTTGTAAGTCCTCATTATGTGAAACTGCACTGTGTAGTTGTATACTTGCATGTGTTACTGCTCGGCCCATACTGTCCCATGCTAACAGCTTGAGAATTATGTATGTGCTACATCAAGACTGGTGGCAACGCATGATGCATCGGAGGCCATCCAGGTGCAATTAACCGTAGGCAAGACTGCTCTGCAAGTAGTAGCATGTTACAGGCCACCCTCACAAACTCAGGAACCTCACATGGCCTTCCTGAAAACACTAGAGGGGATCAATGTATCACCAAACACCATCATACTAGGTGACTTCAATTACCCAAATATAGACTGGGAACACTACTCAAGCCCAAACACCCTAGCCCAAAAGTTCCTGGAATTCATAAACTCAAATGCCATGGAACAACTAGTCACCATTCCCACAAGAGGAGATAACATACTTGATCTCATCATCACGAACATGGGAGCACAATGTTCAACACTGGAAGTATACCCCTCACTGGTGAGATCAGATCACAAACTAATCTCGCTGGAGGTCCTCATCCCACCCCACCTGAAATAAAAAGACCACAGTAAAGAACTTCCCAAAGCCGACTTTACACTTCTAAAGACTAGTGTGGTCTCCTTTAAGGCCCCGAGCGGCGGAAAACAGTACTCAAGCCGCTGAATCACTTACAAATGCCTTCTACCAGCACCTGCAGGACTGCATGGATAAGGCAATCCCAAGCAAAACAAAGACTCTTTGTACCAAAGGCAAGCTTCCAGTCTGGTGGACCCCAGCCATAAACAAACTCTACAACAAAAGGAGGAAGCTACTACAAGATAGAGCAAAATCCTTAAAAGGTAAGACACCCTTGATCACTATAAGTAAAAAACTAAGAGCTCTCATAAAATCATCCAAAGCAAATTTCGAGAGAAAAATAGCTAAAGACTCAAAGGACAATCATAAGGCCTTCTTTAGCTATGTTAGGACTGCATGGATAAGGCAATCCCAAGCAAAACAAAGACTCTTTGTACCAAAGGCAAGCGTCCAGTCTGGTGGACCCCAGCCATAAACAAACTCTACAACAAAAGGAGGAAGCTACTACAAGATAGAGCAAAATCCTTAAAAGGTAAGACACCCTTGATCACTATAAGTAAAAAACTAAGAGCTCTCATAAAATCATCCAAAGCAAATTTCGAGAGAAAAATAGCTAAAGACTCAAAAGACAATCATAAGGCCTTCTTTAGCTATGTTAGAAACCTAGGAGGAAACTCCCAGATATGCTCAGAACTAGTTCAAAATGATGTGAAGATTACTGATCCTACAGACATTGCCAACATACTGGCTGACAGGTTCAGTGCAAACTTCTCCCCTCCCCAAAGCAGAGATATCTATAGCCAGCGATTGCAGCCCCCCAAACCTCTCCAGCGGCCAACTCAGAACTGCTCTCTCCAAAGCAAAAACACAGCATCCATGGGACCTGATGGTGTCCCCGGCTGTGTGCTCCACGAACTCAATGAGGAATTAAACCCACAGCTAGGACAGCTGTTTAATCAAAGTCTTACCTCTGGATACATACCCAGGAGTGGCGCACTGCAACTGTGGTCCCACTTCACAAAGGCGGTGCCTCCACCGACCCTGGAAATTACCGGCCCATTAGCTTGACAAGCCTTATCTGCAAAGCCATGGAGAGGATCATAATGGACCTCATAAATAAAGACATAGGAATTTGCAGACTTTGGATCCAACCCAGTTTGGCTTTGTCAAAGGCAGATCATGCCTTTTAAACTTGGTTGACTTTTTGAAACAGTCACCAAAGCCATTGATGAGGAAAGGCAGTCCATACAGCCTACCTCGATCTGGCTAAGGCCTTGATACAATACCCCACTCGGGTATCATTGAAAAACTCATCAGCTTAAATGTTAACCCATACATCACAAGATGGGTTGCAAACTGGCTGAGTGACAGAACCCACAGGGTCAGAGTTGCTGGCGCCATGTCAGACTCAAAGCCTGTCACAAGTGGTGTCCCACAGGGCTCAGTCCTGGGCCCACTCTTGTTTGGCATCTACTTTTCTGCAGTACAATCAAACACAGTAGGGTTATGGCTGACAAAGTTTGCAGATGACTGCAAACTGCGCCCCATAGTAGAAAACTCATCTGAGACAGATATCCTTCAGTAGGGTCTCACAGAAAGCGGATAACTGGTGCCAGAGCCACGGCCTAAAGTTAAATGCCAAAAAATGCATAGTCATACCCTTCGGGAAAAACAAGGTTACCCCTAGCTATCAAATAGGAGGCAATCCACTGAGCACAGAAGAAGTTATCAGGGACCTGGGGACCCAGGTTGATAGTAGTCTGTCATTCGACACCCATGTAGCTAAAGTAGTTAGGAAGACCTTCTACATTGCCCACCTTATCATGAAGGGATTCTCATCTAGATCAAGGGAGGTTATAGTCTCCCTTTACTCATCACTCATCAGACCAATGATTGAGTACAATGCCCCATTCGGAATGTATCTGACCCGACACTTGCAGCAGCTGGAGAGGCCACAAAAGTTCCTCACCAAAAGGATAAAGGGTCTCAAAATCTATCCTATGCTGCCCGACTGAAAGAACTCCAGCTCTATTCAGTCGCCACAGCTTGCTCAGAGGTGACCTTTGCCTAACATACAAGGCCATGTCAAACCCAGATTTGATGAATATGCTTCACCTCAAAAAATCTAGATCCATCAGAGCCACAAGGGCGGGAGACTTAAACCTCGACACGGCTATTAATAGGACGTGCTGGAGGATAGATTCATCACCCAAAGACTCCCTATGCTGTGGAACAGAATCCCGGTACATGTGAGGCAGAGCACCTCGCTGGCCTTGTTCAAGAGAAATCTTGACCAATGGATGGGAGATCGCAGATATACCCCAGGGATTACCTCAGTGTCACTGCTCGACAGAGGCACAGCAAAATAATGGGTATAGTTCCCCATACTAAAGGGGTGGCGTAAGCCACAAAACGATGGGCTAGGCTTGTAAATGCCCTCGGGCAGATAGCCTAGTATGAACCTATGAACCTATGAACCTATCAGCTATAGAAGAATTGTACTCACAACTGACGCTGCACACCTTTAGAAGTTTGTAGTTGTACTCTGTGTAATAATATTACCTGCAAGGTAGCTAATGGTATGTTTTATCTCTCTCCCTATCCCTTATCTTCTTTAATTTATTATTATTTATCATTATGATTTAATATTAACATATTTTGTTACACTAAGTGTTTTACTGACCTTATGGTTTAAATCATACTGGTTTGCTGTTAATATACTTACTGTTATGTTACTTAATGCTCTGTTACACATAATATATCTTAAAATGCATTTGGATTGCTAAATATTATGTTCCATTCTGTTAATACTAACATTTGTTTGGTTAATACTAACTTTAACTTATTGTCATAACTACTTTACTACAGCGTGTCAAGGTCGGCTAGTTCTTCATGATCCACCGACCTTGCCGCTTCTGGCTGGTGGTGATCCCTCTGCTCCCCTGCACTACCTGCAGTGTTGGGTAGTACCACCCCATGGTGTGGGGATGGGCCCCCCTCTGGGAGTGGTGGTGGAGGGGGAGTTTTCACCCATGTTGATCTCTCGAATGTGGTACACAGGATCATCTTCTGTGGGTTTGGACAATGCTTGCGCCAGATGGAGACCATGCTGGCCACCCTGGTGGGGCAGACTCCACCACTGCCACCCATGGAGCCATGACAGAGCAGAGTCTACAGCCCCACCTGAGGTGTGAGTCATGCTGCTGCTACCTTGTGGAGGCACATTGGACTGAGATTCCACAGCATCCTCCCCATCCAAGGTGTTTACCCCCCTCATGTGTCATACACAACCCCTGTCTGCTGTATTGTCTGTCTTGTCTGTCTGCAAAAGCTTCCTCGCCTACCAAACTTACCTCCCCCACAAGTATCTATGTCCATCCCCCAACATTTCACTCTTACCTTACAAAATAAATGGGCACCTGTCCCCAAAAAATTTTCGTCCCATACATAACTCTCCATTTCGCACACATGTCCACTGGACACACATAATTTGGCCCAATTGTCTTAAAAACACAATTATGTTGTCCTCATCCCTCTCTCTGGGAGTTAGAGTCCAAAGTCATCTAAAAGGATTGTTATGGTTCTTTCCTGCACCCTTCCTGCACAAACCTGTTTTTCACTATGCTTTTCCCCCTGCTTGCACTCCATTTCACCACTTTCCTATCTCCCCATTTTTCTTTTCTTTATATTTTTTAGCATGACACTGGGCACTGTGCCATGCAGCTTCACTAAGCTCAGCTAAATGGAGCTATATTGAGATATGTGTTTTAAATAATAAACATGTACAAAATAAACACCTGTCCCCTACTTCGAACCCATGACCATTGCACTTGGAGAGTGCTGCATTAACCTGCCATGGCATACAGCTCTTAATTTAAACAGGTGGTTTAAGTAAAACATAGTAAATGCAGGTTACAGTCAGTAAGCATGTTTCAGCAGAGCTGCTCATCGCTCTCTGTTGCGGAAACTTGCTTAAAGATAAATGGAAAAATTGGGATTGCACCATGGAGTCTGGTGCAAGAGTACACACAAGAATAGATGTAAGTGAGGTCTCTAATAGCAGGTACTGTAAATGTCCCTTTTTATCAGCAACATTTACAAGTACACCTGCTAAGGAATTATTGGCAAAATACATATACAACAGGGACCTTGGTGCAGAAATACATTCATATAAAGCCATGCACATAATGATGGCTGTAACAAAAGTATGTCACGGCCTGTATGTGTGTACTTATATCTTGCAAATACACCTGCTGTAACAGTAACTCAGTAGCTCAGTCTGTTAAATGCCTTGTAAGAAGTACATTTTGCCTCACACAGTCCTGGTTTCAAATCCAGTGGTGTGTAGCATTTAGATAACATTATTGTGAAGCCACCAATTAATCACTGAGTCATTCACTCTTTATCCACACTGTGCATTACAAATGAAATGTCAGCTTGTTACTGATGTAAGTCATAGGCCTACAGATGGGAATACACTTCACACATCATTATATTTATTTATTTTTTATTTATTTTATTTTACATTTGTTTACCGGGATAGTCCGACTGGACACAGGTCCATTTTCAGTGGAGGCCCGGGGAGAAAAGCTCCACAAATAATTACAATACATTCTCTTGGTTAACATTAACAGTTAGACAGAACCTTAGTTAATTAACATTAGTATGATATGAGACAGTATTCATGAAGACAGTTACAAAGTTAGAGTTACAAAGTTAGTTACATTACAATAGTAATATTTGCAAGGTACAGGATATTTGGCTCAGAGTACAGTATGTTTGTTGAATATGGAACAAAACAGTAGTTTGATCTGAGATTTATAGAAGTATTTGCTAAAATTTGTGCAAAAGAGGTAAGATGGTAGAGCATAATTGGTGGTATAGCTTTGTGTCACTAAGCTATTAGTGGTTGAGGACAATGGTGTTTAAGTGAGTACTAATAGTTGTGACTTGTTTGGTCTAGCCTGGGGGAAGACATGGACATTGCCAGTGTTGCATAAAATGTGATTTTATGCTTTTTTTTGAAGAGGGAAGGTGAGGATATTGAGGTTAGGTGATTGGGTAGGAGGTTCCAGGTTTTAGCAATGCAGCAGGTGTAGAGTGATTTGCCAGCTTCATTTTTGTGCTTGATGACCTTTATGTGGTTTTATTGTGTTGATCTTAAGTTTCTGGAGGGAGTATAGTGTTGAATTAATTGTTGCAAGGCTGGGGCTTTCCTAGGAAGGTAGTAGAGCTTATGGACAGTGGTGAGTTGGTTGAGTAGAAGGATATGGGGTAACTCAAGCCAGTTGAGTTGTCTGAGGGATTGGCAGTGATGGGACCTATATGTGGCTTCATTAGCAAATTTTGCAATTTTGTTGTAGCATGATTCAATTTTTGAAAGTTCTGCTTGGTGAAGGTTTGTTAATATTGGGGAGGCATATAGAAGTATAGATAACAGATGAGTTCTGGCTATGGTGGCTTTTGTGTGTGTGGTCATGTAGTTGTGGTTTCTATAAAGGAGTCCCATCTTTTTATTGACTTTCTTGATTGTTTGAGAGATATGGATGTCATATTTAAGTTTATTGTCAATTACTACTCCTAACAGCTTGGTGTGATGTGTAGGGGTAATGGTAGTGTTGTCTTTGGATATTATTGAAAAGTTATTGTTTATGGGGGGAGATCTACTTGGACTAAAAATAATAAGTTGAGTTTTCTTAGTAACAATTTGATGTTTGTGAATCATTCTTCAGCAAGGGTAAAGTTATTTTGTGTTATAATTTGGAGTTCATCAAGGGTGCTAGCAGGACTTATTATAGTGGTATCATCTGCGTATTGGACTATTGAGGTAGAGGGTAGGGATGGTGCTATGTCATTAGTGAATAATGAGAATAATAGTGGGCCAAGGATGGATCCTTGTGGTACACCAATGGTTATTGGGAGTGGGGGCGACAGTTGGTTTATCCAGAGAACAACTTGTCGGTTAGATAAATAGCTACTGAACCAGGATAAGGTGGAAGAGTTTATGTTAAAAGTGGCAAGTTTTTCTAGTAGGAAATTGTGGTTCACCATGTCAAAGGCTTTTGATAGGTCTAGGAATACTGAGGATGCAAACGGGCTGTTGTTTCTGTGGGCATTAATATTATTTGAGAAGGATAGCAATGCTGTGGTTGTACTGTGTGATGGTCTGAATCCATGTTGGGATTGTGATAATAGATTGTTGTTAAGCAGAAATTTCATTAGTTGTGAGTGGACTACTCTCTCAAGAATCTTTGATAGGGGTGATAGTATTGCAATAGGGTGGTAGTTAGTAAGTTCAAGTGATTGTCCCCCTTTATGTAATGGTATTATGTGTGATATTTTCCATGATTTAGGTACTTTGGATTCAGTTATAGATCTGTTGATGAGAATGGATACAGGATAGGCAATGGCCTCTGCAGTGATTTGTAGGAATTCCACTGGTAGTTTGTCTACTGCTGGGGTTGTTGGCTTCAGTTTTTTGAGTAGTTTGGTAATAGTTGTAGTTTTGACTGGTTCTAGGGAAAAATTATTTGTATTATCATCTGAGTTGGAGGGGGTGGGGGTTGTAGTTGATGTTGTGTGAGAGCTAGTTGTTTGGGTATTGGCTAGGCCTTGGATGGTTTCAGTAAAGTATTTGTTAAAGTGGGTGGAGATGTTATCAAGATTGTTTGGTAGTATAGGGGCAGGAGTGGTAGGTTTTCCAGGGTGTAATAGGTTGTTAATTGATGCCCAAAATTTTTGAGGGTTGTGAGAGTGTTTTTCCTGTAGTTTTTTATAGTATGTAGTTTTGTCAATTTTTATGTGTTTTTTTGGCTAGATTCCGTAGTTCATGATATTTTTGTTTTAGACTTGGGGTTTTGTGTTTATGGAATTGCAGCCAGGCTTTGTCTCTTTCTTTCATTAGGGATCTGGTGTCTTTAGATAGCCATGGTGCAAGGTTGGTTTTAATTCTAGTGGTTCTAGGTGGAGCATGGGAGTCTAGGATGATCAGAAAGGTTGTGTTGAAGTATTCTAAAGCTTCATCTAGTGGTAAGTATTTTAGCGGAGTCCATATACATGATTTGAGTGAATTTATTAAGTTTTGAGCTATAAAGTACTTTTTGTTTCTTATGACTCTGATAACTGGTTGCTTTTTTATTTGGGGTCGATTCCTAATTAGGTATGTTGGCTGATGATCACTAAGAATGTCAGGGAGACATCCTGCGAGATGGACTTGAGTGGGGTCGGATCCTAGTATCCAGTCTAGGATTGATTGTCGTTTTGAGGTTTTGTGTATTCTTGTAGGGCTATTAATGATTTGGGTAAAACCATGGAGGTTTATATGGGTGGCGGGGTTGTGATTGTTACAGTCAAACCAGTCTATGTTAAAGTCACCTGCCAGAATGGTTTCCTGTGGATGAGTGATTTTCATTCAATTTAGTAGGTTTTCAAGTTCATTATTGTTGTTGCCTGGTGGTATATAGCCTCCAGCTAATACGATTTGCTTATTGGGGTTTAGTTTGATTGTAGCTAATATTAGTTCTATGTTCTGGATTTCTAGAGTGTTGTATTCAATTTGTTCTATTGAGAGGTGGCTTTGGAAAAGGATGGCTACACCCCCTCCTTTTTTGTCTGTCCTATCTTTGCGTATGATATTATAGCCAGGGTTTCATTACTGTGGTGGATGGGCTTAAGCCAAGTTTCAGTGAGTACTATGATGTCTGGTTTGTGTAGTGCTAGTAGGGCATGTAGATCATGTGTCTTGTTGAGAATGCTTCTTATATTAATGTTTAGAAGGAGTAGGGATGTGTTAGGCCGGATATATATTGGATTGGGGTTAGTTGGGTAAGAGCTATTGCAGGTGTTGGGACCTGGATTTGGGTAAATGTCACCACAGCATGAGAGTTTTTGCAGTATGTGGATGAAGAGTTTGTTTAGTTTGTTCGTTAATTTGGTTATTTTATTGTGTGAGTTGGTTTGGAGTTTATAGGTATTAATTCCATAAATATAAGAAGGTGATGTAGAAGGGTAGAGGTCACTTAGAGTTATTGGTGAAGATATAGTAATGGAGGTGGTTGTAGTAGAGTCAGTTTGCCATTGTGGTAGAGGGCTGATATACAGATGTGTGTGATAGGATGAGCACAGGGATAGGAGGAAGAGTGAGGTGAGGACTGCTGAGTGTAATAGGGTAAGTGGAAGGTGTTTGGTTGAGTTTTGGACCATATTGTTCGTTTGGGAAGGTGGGTTATGGATTAGGATTAGGCTAACATATGGTAGAGGTTGAGTTCAACAATGGGGTGTGTTCTATTAGATTGTAGGGTGTGGTGTCAATTTGGTTTTGGTAGGGAAGGATGTGATTGGCTGTAATACTGTGAGGGGTGGGTGGTGTGGAGACAGATGGGATGTAGTAATGTGAGGAGTAACTAACTGTACTATGTGATAGGATAGTTGTGTTGAGGGTGTGGTTAGGGGTGTGGTGTATACCTATAAATGTAATTGATGTGGGGGTGGGTGTGAATGGGGGTAGGGTAGGGGAGCGAACGGAGCGGGGATGAACCGAGCCAGTCCCATGCTAGCAAAAACAACCAGTTCCACAGGCAAGTTTGTTATTAATGTAGCTTTGTGGAAATGCTGTTGGTCAATTGATTTAAGTGTAGAGTACCCTAGTTCAATGAGGTTTGATAGCTGCTCTGATAGTAACTTCTCGACTATGTCTTAGAGAGTTATGACTATATCTAGTGAGAAGTGTTTTACTCTTATTCCCCTTTAGTTTAAGATTCTGATTCCTCGTTTACAAGGGGGCAGCTAGGAGAGAGGGTTAGCTGGACTATACTGCCATATTGTGGATAAAGAGAGACAGCACACTCTCTAGTGTAGGGTGAGTAAATAGTTATATGAGGGCTAGGTTTTTTAGGGGGGTGGCTGGTCCGGGTGGTGTGCAAGCCAGCTAGTTAACAGTTTCAGGGGAGAAATACAGTTCTACTATAATAGGGTGATGTACTTTTTGTTAAAAACACTTGACAATTGGAGGTCTTGTTGGAGGGTTGAACAGCTGCGCTACTAGCTTCAGGACTAAGGAGTAACAGAGGGCAGCGTCTTTCCTAGGTAGTCTAGCTTTTGTTAAAAACACTTGACAATTGGAGGTCTTGTTGGAGGGTTGAACAGCTGTGCTACTATCTTCAGGACTAAGGAGTAGCAGAGGGCAGCGTCTTTCCTAGGTAGTCTAGTTTTTGTATATAAGTGCATAAACTGTCACGTCATGCATTAATATGCATTCACAGGGGATTTTTAACTCAGGCAATGCAAATGAGGCCCACTACTATCAGAGTGCAGTATACAATCCTTTCAAACTCACAGTGTAGATTAGCACAGCTGCACAACTAACATACACATATGAAGCCCCTGCTTGTAACAAGGACTGCCAGCATACACATTCCAAATAAGTACCAGACTGTAACATGTGGGCTGACAACTGCCCAAATGGTGGACATAATGTTAAATGTATCCCTTATGTTGCTCAAGGACACAACAAACATGTAGCCTAGTACTCTGTTAATGATATCATTGCCTAACATACTTACCTTAAATAGGTGCCTTAATTGGAGTGGAATGGCTACCCTCACTCTGGCTCTGCTTCTACCACAATGCTGCCACAGTTACTTCAACAGCATGTTGTCTGCCAAACTGTTCATACTTTCTGCCTAGGCCTATTACCTGCAGCAGCATCTGCAGTCTGTACCACACACACACACACACACACATATATATATATATATATATATATATATATATATATATATGTAACAGTAGCTTCTTCAAACCTACTGTCTCTGATGATGTAATCTCCTCACCCCAGTAATGTTCAGCACAGAATATCAAAAAGGGCTTGTAATCTACATGGAGGCCTTATATCTTGTACAGTGGCTGCATGTCATTGGCTAATGATACTGCAAATCAGCTGTGTTGCCTTCAATTAGCATTTCAGAACCTCAGATTGGTTAAGAGGAAATCACCTGCTAATCAAAAGCATGTTTAAAGGCAAACATGCTTGCTATGGGGAACCATTCTGTATGAGACTTTCTGCTCTCAGAACACGTGTTTGCAAAAACCTAAATATCACCATGTCAACAGATAAGTTTTGCACTCCAGCAGGTATGTAACCTTTTTGTTTACAACAGGATGCAAATGTGTGAACATACTTACAGGAAATAAGGGTTACAGCATTAAGCCTTTCTTAGAACCATGATAATAATGTCATCGATACCCAGATTTATTACACCTACAGAGGGCACACAGTACATCCAGGATGGAATACATTTTGTCAATGTGGCACAATGGTCTCTTGGGACTGTCCCTTTATAGTGGTTGTAATAGCACACTATTTGTTTGGTACTGTTGTTTTTACATATTATCAGGGGAGTTGCCCCTAGGGAACACACTACAATAGACTTCAGTGTTAGGTGTATGATCATACAGTATTATCTATCATGGCACACAGGGGGATAGCTGACTGTCACTAGTATTTTAGTTGTAGCCACACAATTAGTATGTTTGCACATTGTGGAATATGACATGTCTGAGCAAGCAGTGGATACTGCCAGTCATTCTGTTCCTGCTGTATCTCTACATAGTGTACTTCCACGTATGCGATCCTGATATGTGTTCCCATTCTGTTGTCTTTCATGACACATGTATCCACAATGCTGTGCACCTTTCATAAATGCGGAGAATGAGATTAGGGGGAAGGCAAAACAGGGAACAGTGGGCAGCATTGTAGGCTGACCTTGTCCATGACGTGAATGCTACAGGTAATCAGAGCAGTTCATATGAACAGCTTCGACACTGCACAATGAGCATGATCAATGCTGCATGCAGAAGAGCAGCAGATGTAGCAAGGAAACATGGCATCACCGGTGGAAGCCCTGCCGTGCAATAACTACTCTCAGCCAGTGAGGAATTCCTGGTGAACCTAGGCACACATAACAGCTCCCAGGCATCTATCACACCTTACATCATGGATATGGATGCCACAGTTTCCATGGCAGAGGAGTGTGCAGGTAAGCTTAGTTTGATCACCATTTCAGTACTGTAGTATTCAGTGTGTCAGGGTGTACATACTTTTATGTGGGTGTCAGGTCTGTGTTCTTTGGGGGGTTTAACTGCAGTTTGATTGCCCTGCTCTAATGTTGACTGATATAATAATTAACATAGTAGCTAACACAAGTCTGTTGTATCAATGTGGGTTTACAGGAATGCAATCTACTGTTGGCATGATTGCCAACTGCACAGATATTTTATGACTGTGTCACCACACTGACAGATGAGACAGTATTGTCAGGGACATGCAGATCACTATATATGTAAATATGCAGAATCTTTCACAAATGTCTTGTCCTACTATAGAGCATACTAGTGTAGATATTAATGTATTGCTTTTTCCTCTAATATCACAGTTGACTAGAGGAGTTGGTGGCCTGCTATCCTTCCACCATCTGTTGCAGGTGTCACATCACGGTTCATTTGGCATATGTTGTGGGCTGTCATGGAGGCACAGGCACATTCTGAAATGAACGCAGCACATTCTGACATCTGTGACTGCCTCCACCACATTTGTGACACTCTGGATTGGTTCACTGATGCAGCAGACAGAAGGTGCTGGTGACAGAGTCTGTGTCTTGTCACACAGTGTTGTGTGTGAAAATGTGTGGTTGTGGTTGAGCATCGGCCTCATGGATGTAGATCAACAACCCCATCTGCTGAGAATTCATGAGACTGTGCATGATCACGATCCCATCATGGCAGTACATCCAGAGGGGAGTGTGCTGTCCACACCAAGATGTGACAGGCCATGGGCACATGATCCCATCAGTCACGGTGCCAATGCAACTCTTGACAGAGCAAGTTCCCATGTTTGGACCCAGAGATGGTGAACTGTCAGGTCTACCATGTGTGGTTCAAAGTTGTCCAGCATACACACATGTAGGGCTAGCACTGAGCTTGACTGTGTACACACACGCACTCACACACCACTGTCAAATACAGGTCACCTACAGACATACATGGTACAATTCCCATGGTCCACTTTGCCTGATTTCCTTCCTGACTCACACACATGCTGTCAACCTTTTAGATCAGGCTAGGCATACTGCACCCTCACACAACACCCTGTGTAAATAATGATACCTGTGCCACATCTCTGTCATTCTCATCATAGATGCAGGGGAAATTAAGCTACGTGTCTGATGCACAAGGTGACTATAGAAATTAACATGTACTTGTGTAATGCATTGTGTAGCAATGCCACTTGTAGTGGTTACTGACAGATACTGTAGGCTATCATTTGTAATGAGTAAGCCACATAATTTCATGAACCTTGTGTTGTATGATGTCGTAATGGCTGTATACTTACACAATGAAAGGTATGTCATGGAGCTGTTTATGTTTCTGTTTCAGGATTCTGTTGGGCACACCTATGGACACACAGCAGCAAGACAGCCATAGACTTCCCAGCAGAGGATATATTGTCTGCACAGAAGAAGTATGTCCTCAGCAGTGTACAGCACTATAGGTGATGGCTCCATAAGTCCATATGTGTGCAACAGGTTAACAAGGAACTGGCCTCATGGAGCGTACTCATGTATCTAATCTGTAAAATGATCTGACATCCTTGATAAGTGTCAGCAGGCTGCTGGGAGCTGTGACACTGCCAGCCCAGCTATCTGGAATTTTGTAAATAATCATATGTTATTTGTGAATATTAATGTGATTCATATGATTGTCTTACAATTGCAAGAGGACTATATGTTATGCGTATATTAAATTACTGGGGCAGAAGTGTGTTTAACTGTATGTTATGTACTGAGCTTCAAGAATGTAACCACATTGTACTCTAATGGAAAAGAACAGAAATGTATACCTATGCAAATGTATGTTTTAATAGTAGAAGTTGGAACAACAGAGTTAACTTGCAGAACGTTGAGAAAATAAGTGGAAATTGTTTTATGATGTGCTATAAAGTTAGTTAATACAGCAAGAAGACAGGATGTCTAGAGCTAGAAGTTTTATCTATTGTCTTGAAACAGAAATAATTACTAGATTTCAAATGTAAAGTGTTTTTATTGCTCTGTGACTTCCTAGCAGCTGCATTTCTGAGAGAAAAATATTTTTGACACAGAAATGTTGGTTTCTGTTACCCTGGAAACTGAAGGAAGGTGACAAAGAGTGATGTTATCCAGCTGACCCAACAGTAATGTTTTGATATTAATTCGGGAACTCTCGCAGAGACTGTGCATTTTGTATTTTGTGTGGACCTGGAAACATCTTCTCGTCAACACTTGCTAGTAAGTAACCAGAGTACAGTAATCTCTGTTGGATATAGATAGGAATATAGTAAACATTAGTTTAGATGTTTTCTAAATTTATGTGAGACTGTCCTGCAATGTTGCTTTAAAATATTTCCTGTAATTCTGAACTTTGTAGTCACTGTGCTGAGTTATTGAATATTGTCTTGATCTTTTATTATTAAATATATTTAAACCTTTGGATTGTGGCTGGTTTGTTTAGAGATATTTAAGCTCTTAAAGTACTTGCATATGTATCTTGTGACACTGTATATGCCACTCCTAAATAGTCATGGCCTTGGTCACACTTACCATTTGGATAATAGTAACATCACACAGTAGGATTGGTCACCCTTTGGCAAGGGCCTTATAGTAGCTGATAAAGAACTTGTTGGTGGCAGTGATAACTACCTTTTACTCTGGGCAGAAGGGGGCACAATTAGTAAACTTTTGTCAGCCTTTCTCAGGAGTTTGTGTGCTTGTATATAAATCAAATCTCAAAGTGTGTGTGTCAGCTACTTGGACATGGACACAAAGCACTGGTTGGATAGAGAGGGTGCTAGAGGTTTTTGGCTTGACCACGTGGCTGAGATCTTAACCCTATAGCTGTGCCAGTGGGGAGTTTTATTAGGCATCTAGTGAGAGAGATGGAGAAACCAACCCCAGACTGACTGTGATCTCTGTGTGCTCTTAAGAGAAATTGTACTTTCCTGTGTGTGTACTTGACCTCCTCCCAATGTGTACATCACTGGTGCTAGTGGTGAGGATTGAGGCTCCTTGATTACTGAGTCAGTGCAGGGGTGTCACAGGAGCTATCACATCTAAAAGCTGTGGTGCTGGGGATTACCCATCTTCACATTTACTGTGTCCAACGCAGACATTTGTCTGACAACAGCTATGATTGTTGTGTTCTACATCCCATGATGTAACCTGAACATGATGTGTGTTACAGCAGATGTGTGCTTCACTTACATGATGGGGCCTGCTACATATAGGCTGTACTGTCTGTGTGACATACCTGTCTCTCCAACATGTAGTATTTATACCACAGTGATGGTGTAGTTGTGTAGGTTGCATAAGACATGTATTATTCCTGTCATGGATGCACGGGAGGTACACAGAGGGATCTGACACATCCCTGTATGGCAGTCATACACATCCCCTACAAAGCATTTCTGAGACAGACTACATACGTATGGTCATGACACAGACTCCATAGGACATGTTATCTGCAGTGTGTATTGCAGTACCATGGAACCTTTGCGTCTGCTACAGTTGACGGATATGTCTATGTAGTGACATAGCAAGGGTGCCATTGTACACAATGATAGGTGTGATGAGTGCCACCTTCAGTATGGCAATGACAGTCTGGGAGTTACATCACAGACCTGTCTGTTTATGATGTACAATATTGAATGCCTCCCTACATCTTACTGACAATTGAAAGCCAATGGCTGCATTTTTCCCTGTGTCCATACATCCATGATTAATTTCTAAACTGTGTGTGGTGTGTGGACACTACTGTATTTCCCATGGGTGGATGCGTTTCTAAAGGATAGTATTATGCAGTCATTGGCATTTAGTATTTGCCAGTGGCTCAGACTACAACTGAATGTGTGTCACATACCATCCTGATTAACTGTTAATTCTGTCTGGGATTCAGTGGCAGCTCCTGATATGCAATCACCTGCTAATGTAGCCAGTCAGAGGGCACTGACAGCAGATGACTGCAGAGAGGGAATGGCTGGAAGGGGTACACCATCAGTGATGTCGGGGGATATTGACTGGTGACGGTGATCATTGCAGCATAGGTATCCCAATTCTATATTCCCAGATTATGACTGTCAGACACTTGCCTACCCACCAGTTGACATAACATTCACTAGATAACCTACACAGTTTTCAACAAGGCCTGCTGGCCTAATATTGTCAATCACCTTGTTAGATCATGGTAGGTAGAGTTAGTAACATTCCCTTCATCCATTGAATAATGTGACACTCAGTGGGGTCCACCAGTTAGAGTCGGTAGGCATGATGTGGCCTTCAGCATAACAAATTATGTGTGGTCCAGTGTCAGTAGGTGTATGACAGTGTTACAGTTCATATCCATGCTAGCTCCTTTCATGGCATTTCATGTCACATGACTCAGAGATCTGGGGACACTGCTTGACACTACATGCTGGTTGTCCTTTGTGCAACTAAGTATTGCAGTTGCTTCCAGCATGTTCCAAGAAGAGTGTCATCCAACGTATGTGTGCAGAGCGGAAACACATTAGGGAAGTTTAATATGTATACGCTTTGAAGGTAAAGTGGGGGTTTTACACAGGTATTCTGCATATAGACACTACAAAAGTGGTGTGTACTGGAAGGACACAATTACTTTGTGAAGACTGTGGAAAGCAGGGGAGCTCACAGAATAGCCAGTGCCTGGCAACTACTAATGCTGATCTCACAGACACCACTCTCACACAGGATACCATGCTCCAATATGTTTTCTGTCATCAAACACAAAACTGTACTTTGAAGCCCATGATAACAAGCAGGACACAGCCTGTTTGCTACTCCACATAGCTGTCCCACATCAGGAAAGGCTCTCTGGGCTTCACATATCATTTTCCAAGTAGATGGCATGATTAGCAACCTGGGAAATCAGCTGGCCTTTGCATGTATTATGCCATCTGTTCCAGGATTGGTGGTATGTCACTAGGGAACTGACAAGATGGGGATTAGAAGCACTGCTGTAGTGCCACAATATAATGTACTATGTCCATTGACATAAATGTCCAGTCATACTGTAACAATCAGCACACTGGCGGTGAGCCATTGTAGGTGACATCTTCATAGCTCTTCATGCATCCTGCCCTTCAACAGATTACTGGTGCATATCTGTATAACATGGTTGTTAGGCCTACTGCAGCAGACTAGCCACCTTTGGCCAATGTGCGTCCACCTGCCACATGGCCCAGGCATGTCATACTGTACAGTTATGTACCTGATACACGTCTGTGTTACCCCAGCATACCACACAACAACCACACAAGTGTACTATCTAGTTGCTTGACAGGCATCATACACTTGCCAGACCAACGTAATGTCAGCAAAGTTGAACAAATCTGCTATGCATGCATGAGCATCCACAGCTTCACTGCAAGGTGTGCCTACAAACATTGTATATCAGGCTGCCAACCCCACGGGTGTGGCAGCATTACCCTATCTTTGCAGGACCTGCTGCTGAGGTGTTGGGAGAGTCCCCACCCCTCTACTCCTATGACACACAAATACAGTGTGTGACAGATGTGACTACATTTCAAACCTCACTGCCATGATGTCTCCAACAGTAGTCATTACATATGGCAATGATCATTATGCCAACATGCACAGGTCGCAACCTGCACCACCTACACCTACATCACACAAACCTGCATGTGTGCAGCTTCTTACCAGACACATCACAGACAACTCAGAACATCCTGACTCTGGAGTGCACAGCACACATAATACTGCATGCCTCACTCTCTCACCGGTCAAACACCCAAGGCAAAACACAAAATCACACCTCTTAGTCAGAGGTAATTACACAGTGAGACACATTGATGTCTGTGTCAAGTGGCTACATATTGGAATAGGTCACAGATAGCTGTTTGTGGGTTGAAACAATACGCCTTACTGCACATTGCCACAAATCAAGGGATATCAGTGAACATAATGTTGACATCATAGTTACTGCAGGTGTCTATAACTAGAGACTTATATCACTGACCTGTATGCAGACACATAACTATGCTTAGCCACTCTGTGTCTCTTGCGGGTATATGTATACCTTTTGGCTGCAGTTGACCTCACCTGGATGATGGCTCCATACATACGTAAATTGATGGAGTCAATACTTGCCTTAGCATGTGGTGTCATTGTCAGGGGATCTATTACATGTTTGCCTGGGGCACCTTGCTCAACAGACACCAATGCTTCACCAGTGATGATGTTCATCTCTCAGCCCTGAGATTTGGAGTGATGGCCATGGCTACTGATACCCCCACAGTGCATCTTAGATGCACTGTTCAGGGAAAAGTTGTTAATGAGAACACCAGCTTTATACAACATCATGGTTATGCTGCTACACTGTGGGTATAGCAACACTAAACTCCACTGTATGTAATGTGTCCCCACCCTGCATTATGCAGACATGTGCAGTCAAGGCCATCTGGTTCAAGGCTGTGGACATCACCACAGCCATACCAGACTATATGTCCATCCACATCTTCACACCTCAAAATGACAGTGCTCAAGGTTATGCAAGTGTTGTATACATACTCATTAAGGATAGCTCCATCCAGATTTTGTGAAACACTGTGATTTCCCCGGAGACAATGCAGTAATGGAAGGGCACATAATCAAGCAATAGCTGGCTACAGGAGCATCTCCATTTATCCAGGCTCACATTGTGTGTATTTGTATGTACATATGTCTTATCAAAATATATCATTACACATGTTGTGGGGTGGCATTAAGTGAACACCAGCTGTGTTGTTTAGTCGTGCTGCAGCTCACTTGCCCAATGGTTAGTGTACATCCTTAATTACAGTGTCATGGAGCAGTGTCGTGACAGCCTCCAAAGGGAACCAACATATTGCAACATGTGTTTACCAGTATGGATGACCAGTGCAGCCCCCCAATGTGAGGTCTTCCCTGGTAGGATCTGACCACAGATCAATGTCTTTAAAACTACCAGTGCTAACCCACTTTGCAGACAATACAGACATATATTTCAACAAAGCGCTTTATTACCTCCTGTGGGATGGCTTACATAGCTTGACTGCACCTCCCCCCTCTGATGGGATGGCATGTATACAGAGCTGTACACCCATGCATTATTGCACCAGCGTTATAACTCATGAACTCTGCTGTACCTGACAGGGGGAATACAGGTCCTCATAGTACAGCAGACCTGCCTGATGGACAACTCTCATTATCAGGCTGTACAATGAGGTTGACATTGCTGTGTGATAGTTGGGGTAAGGGTGCCCCCCCTAAAATGGTGACACAATTTCCTCAGCTACAACAATAATGTAGTGTTGTGATGTTGTGTAGACACATTAAGTGACAAAATTAGCCACTCACACAAAGCAGAACCACAACACATAGTTTTAAGATGCAGTATGTTAATTTAATTAAGCACAGATTATACTACTATATAAGAGATGCATTCCATTATGTTTGAAAACTTCTCTGAAGAAGCTAATCTAATAGTGAGCGCATCTGTTTTTTTTTTTTTTTGTGTTTGTCTCTCGGAAAATAAATATAAGTTGGTTGAACTACATACTTTGGAGTCTATCGTATGTTTTGGCTAACTTGAATCGATGCTAAGCGCAGAGCACCCACTTACACACAAGTAACAACACATAGTGTAGTTACATGTGTAGCCTCAAAGCACAGGCCCAGATTGTCAGTGAACTCATACAGAATGATGCCACATAGAATGGGTCTGTAGCCATGGCTAACCTGTAGTCACACATGTTCTCCATCAACTTGACTCCCCTGTCCCACATGTGACACATGAGATTTCTACAACCTGTCCCATAACTTTCATATCTACAGAGCAGATCATAAATGGCCTCTATATGGAGGCTACACAGCATCTATTGGACATGCTAACGTCCTAGGCTGTGTCATGCATTGGGAACACCTTGCAATCATACTGAAAGCACTGGCTGAACCCCAGCTGACTGGACAACAGCAACTGTTATACCCATGCACAGAGGTGTTGCATGCACTGACCTAGAACTAAAGACCTCTTTGCCATAGGGGCAATCATCATGATACTGGATCAGCACACATATATGTGATCTAAACACAGTTTATTGTACACAGTTTGGATGTCTGACAGGGGAATCATGACTGTTAAACGTGGTGAACATTTCTGAAGAAGTTACCACAGAACTGGGTGAGGGGACATCAGGGCATACAACCCTTGGACTGAGCCAAACCGTCTGACTATATCCCCCACTCGGGCATAATTTAAAAAGCACCCACTTAGGCATCCACAGTACTATGGTTGTAGGAGTCACTTAGTGGCCCATTGATGGTACACATACTCAGCATAGTGACATCTGCCTCCAATAGCTGATCTGCAAGCAGCACTGTTCAAAAGGCTCAGTCCTGGGTTCTCTACTGCTTGGAATCCATTTAACCATGATACAAGTGAATACTGACTGTCCATGACTAACAATGTTGGCTGATGCCTCCAAAATGTGAGCACTCATGGAGTCTGTGAGTTATGTCAGTATCCTACAAGAGGGTAGTGATGAACAAATGCCTGTTGACATAGTAATGGCCATAAACTCCATGCAAATATATATGCAGCATCATTTCCATCAGTAACACCTATGTACCTGGTAAGTAGGACATCAGTTGCAACATGTGATATACATACTCAGGGCTGAAATAACTGGGCACACAGACCTGGCCACAGAGGTTTACACCTAATGTGCCTGAGATCACCATGTCTTCCCAGTGGTGTGATGGGAATCATGTGTCATAGCTGAAGGCACAATCACCTGTAACTGACATACTCATAGCCTCCATATGCTCTTCCCTCAGCATGCCAATATCTGACTGCAATGGCCATTTGGTCAAAGACCTTTCCAAGCAGTAATGGCACTTGCACACAGCAGTTTAGTTCCTCACAAGAGAACTTCACATCTTCAGCATGTGTGCAATGGGGATTGTCTGAAATGAGTGTCATTGTAGCCCGTGGCATATAGACTACTCAGAGGTGATCTCTGCCTTGCATATGGGCCAATATGTGACCATGCTTGATTGTAAATGCTGCTTATCTGTAGGTAGCATAGTACATGGATTAATCACTATAAGGACATTAACCTAGTATGTGACGTTAATAATACATGCTAGTGGGAGACATTTGTCTAACAGACTTTAACCCACCTTTGCAACAGAGCCCTGGCTAATGCCAAACAGAGCACCTCAGTGCACCTCAGCACATGCCATCTGTATTACTAGCTGGGTGACTGTCATTTTACCACAGAGCTGATGCCTGTTTTCCTATTGGAGTGGGGAAATTTGTGCTGGTCATGTAAATAAGGGTATACAGTTGTCTACGATTGTGATGGCTGTATGGTCATTATGCTAGTGAAGTTCAAACATCCTATGGTTCCATAAGCTGAGGTAAATTGCTCTAACAGCCACACACACAAACATGGCTACATTGAGGATAGCACCACTTCCAGTTACTGCTTACAGGACATGGCACACACACACACACACACACACACACGCACACACACACACACACACACACACACACACACACACACACACACACACACACACACAGTGCAAGTTGTTTGTATCTAGATTAGAACACTTACCCATGTAATGGTGCAGAGTACAGATCACAGTATCTGAAGCATGCAACACACTTTGTGTCTGATACTACTGTTGGTGTAGAATGTATTAAGCTTGATGACATCAGCAGGCCAAGTTGTGGTCAGACATTTTGATGGCCACATCACCTGACACTACTAAAAATCTGCAAAGTTACTGAGGTGATCATATTTATGCCATATGGACATACACACATGCACCAAGTGGCCTGCAATGAAATTTGAACTCCTACCTATCTAGTCTTGCACACTAAATATATCAGAACTTATCGTATATGCCACGGCTTAAGTCAGATGCCAAAATGCCATTGGGTAGTCTTTAAGTAGATGATGTCATCAGGCATTGTATAAGAGGGCACTTTGGAAGCCAGCAGCAACTTACAGGGCCAAAAAGTGCATAGCCATTGCAGTTTGATAGCCAGTGATGGTTCCTCAATTGTTTGGCCGGGAGATACACACACACGCGCACACACACACACACACACACACACACACACACACACACACACACACACACACACACACACACACACACATATACACACACACTAAGTGGCCTGCAGTGAGATTAGAACTCCTACCTAGCTAGTTTAATACACTGTGGATCACAGTATTATTGCACGTGCCATGGCTGATGTCTGTTTTATACATGATTGAAAGAAAAGAACTTGTGAATTACACAAACTAGGCTTGTGTTGAACAGCATCTGTGGCCTGCAGAGTGATATTGCTTCATACTGTTATCTGCATGTAGTATCCTAGCAGTGAGATAACTGTTATTACCCTAGCTAAGTGTTTACAGATACCAGTATGGCCATATGTGGCTGTTTGCACTTGGATGGGCAGACCTGTAAGCAGGGACAATATGCTCTGTCCCTGCGCGCACAGACAACAGTATACATTACACCACATACTCCCCTGTTGCTGTCTATGTGGTGACATCCAGCAGGCACAGGGGTCTGTATATAAGTGCATTATGTACTGTTGAGCCCTTACTTTGGATCATCTGAGCAACATTATAGATGTGTGATAGAAATCCAACTATTCTTAGACGATTCACTGTTACAAAGAGCCAAAAATCCAACTATTCTTAGAAGATTCGCTGTTACAAAGAGCCATTTCAGAGGATTTATTTAACTTCCTGACTTCTGAACATCCACTTATCCCAACAGCCTTTGGCATCCCAAAAGTACACAAGTGCATAGATGATCCCCCATTTAGGGTCATTATTTCAGCACAAAATAGTTCCACATATACCCTTTGCACATTTGTAGATAGAATTCTTAAGGACATGATTGGTTTAGTGGGCTATTTGCTAAAGGACGCCTGGAACTTTCTGTCTTGGTACAACGATAGTGTTATTTTTTTCCACAGTGGATGTAGTGGACTTATTCACTTCCATCCCTCAAAAGGAGGGTTTGGATGTAGTCTATGAAGCAGTTAGAGAACTCACTACATTTAATGATACTATGCTGAATTTTTTGATGGCTGTTATGGACTACATTCTGTCCAATAATTATTTCACATTTGAGGGCAAATACTATAGGCAAACACAAGGGGTAGCAATGGGGGCAACATGTGCCCCCATTTATGCCAATTTGGTGTTATATGCATAGGAAAAGAAACACATCTTCACAAGTGCTTTTAAACCTTTATGGTGTACATACTATCGCTTTTTCGTGTTTATTTTATGGAATGATTCATATGTGGACCTTGATGGGTTTTTGGACCACATCAATCAGATATGTGCATTTCTTAAATTTACAGCCAAACATTCTAGTGAGAACATAGAGTATTTGGATGTGATTATTTCTAAGGATACATCCAACAAAAAATTTGTCTCTAGAATATTTCAGAAAGACACCTTCTCCAACAGCTACCTTGATTTTCAGAGTAGTCATCCTTTTCATATGAAGAGAAACATCTATAAGGGGAAGTTGGTAAGGGCAGCGAGAATATGTTCTACATATGACACCTTCTTGGAAGAAGTTTCTAACATAACAGAAATGTTTAGGGTAAGGGGATACCCAAAAGGACTTCTTGAAGAAGTAACAAAAGGAATGATGGAAGGATGGGGTTCAAAATATAAGCCCTTATTGGGAAGTGGTGTGACCATTCAAAAAATGGGTAGTCAACATACTCATAGGGTCAATTTTGACAATAGTATGATCATCCCTTATGGTTCAGGTGAACGTGCATTGAGAGACATTATAAAGATGAATTGGAACATATTCAAAGGAAACTTTGATATTTTTAACACACTTGGTGAGACACCAAGCTTTATATACAAAGCTGGGAGAAATTTTAAATATTTGACAGAGCACACTTTCTTTAACAAGACTATCAAAGGAACTACTAAATGTGGTAGTTGCAATCAATGCCCCTACATCTTAGATAGCGACGTGGCCCTGATAGCCGGGCATAGTAGGGGCATTCCTCTACACAAGGGTAATTGTAATACGAGAGGTGTTATATATATTTCAGTTTGCCAAACATGTTCATATTACTGTATTGGCAAAACGGAAAGGAATTTTAAGACCAGAATATATCAACACCTTTATGCCATTAATAAGGGGAATGTAAATAATGCATAGTATAGGCACACACTAGTATGTGAGGGAGATACAAGATTTAAGTTTGGTATTTTAGAAGTTGTCCCAAGGAATTTTAGAGGTGGTTGGTGGGAGCTCCAGATTGATCTTAGAGAGTTTTATTGGATTATTAGATTAAATGCCACTGCTGAACCAGGGTTAAACGACCATATTTCCCTGGTTCCTGTTCTAAGAAAAAGACCTTTAAACATCTGAATTTTTATTGTATTGTGTATAATATATTGTTTTAATAATGTAAAATTCAACATTTTCCAAAGTTTTTTATATGTATATTTAAAGTACAAAGGTTTTTAGTGTTTTAGTGTCTATGTCTTTAAAATTGTGGGAGAATAATTGATTGTGTCATTGCATATAAAGGGTGTTGACTTGGAGCAATGTAATTTCTTCTGTTTCTTGTTCTGAGGAAGTCCCCGAGGTGTATACTGGGGAAGAAAGTGCTTAACAATAAAGAAAAAAATAAAAACAAAGTGAAAAGCACTCAAATGTCACCAATAAGTCCAGAAAGGAGTGCAATGAGCCAAAACAGGAAACCCAGCGAATAATATCCACTCGATTTATTAAACAAAAACACCGACAGATATCAATAGATATCTGAGTGATAAATACTGATCTGGAAAACAACCACTGACTACTACAACTGCTGCAACTCAACTCATCTCAACTATTAACAAGTGCAACTAATGCAGAACCTGCTTTTTATAGCAGCATTTTTTAAAAGTCAGAGAAAGCTATTATGAGAATTCTATGAAAATTCTACTCTCTAATTATATACTTTTGAAAAGTAAACAAAAACAGCTGCTGTGGTGATTCCATTCCTTTCAGCTCTGGTACACAATGACATCATTCTAGGTTAGCTGACTGGCACAACCTGCCTTCAGAATTCTTTTTAAAAGGCATGTACATTTAGAAGCCAGCAGGACCTGTTTGATTCAAACATCTTACACAAATCAAAGAAGCAATCAAAAACACAAACTTATTTACAAAATTATAGCCACATTAGTCAGACTGACATTTATAACACAGTGTAAGTTAGAATTATTTACTATTTACAAGTATTAACAAAACTGTAGCCAGACATGATAGCACAGATAACAATATCTGATATCCTCACAGACATCTTTTTTTGGTCAGATTTTTATCAAGGGTATATCCTGAAAATCCAGTCTGCATATATTCTATCATTATGAGACTGATCACTGAATATAATGTTATTTCTGTATATGAAGATGTAAAAGTATACTCCAGTTTAAAGATCCAGACTTTCTAATGAACTGAATTATGGGAAAAGGGCTGCCCTAGCAGAACATGTGGCAATGTTAGAAACTTTTACTCCAAAACTCTTAACTTACATCATAATATAAACAATATTCATTACCCAAAGTGTTACCAATAAATGGAATGCTTGTTCCTTGAAATTTTTATTGGTGTAACACCTTAGTATCCTTCCAAGTTAAGTCATAATGTTTAGACAGGAGCACATACATTTGCCCTAGAGACTTGTAGCCTGGCCCTTATCATGAAATTGCATAAATTTACTGACTATACTTCATGGCTTGGCTATATATGTTTGTATATTTTTAAACAAGAAACATCCTTATTAAACTAGCACTTATGACATCAGCAATCATACCTTTATATACATGAAAACAAACCACATTGACATATTTTCATTTCCAAACTCTGTACATCACTTGTAATCTATCCAGTCACTGTCATTCAAACATAACAATGCTCATTCAATTCCTGCCTTCCCTTAAACCTCATTCCTCTGCCAAAACATTATTCTGCATGTATTGTTCCCACAGTTCCCATTTTTCTATATAATTTGCTCCTACCCTTGTGTAAAGATCCCACTTCCTGTTGTTTTATCTCTGTTACAATATTCACTACTTCTAGTACAGTTAGTTTAGACTTTGCTTTCCATTTTCTAGTAATTGCTGTTTTGGAAGCCACTAGAATTAAACTCAGAAAAGCCTTCCTTTGTCTGAACAATTCCTATTCTGTATCATAGCTAAAAAATGTTTTCTGAGTTACACCAATTTGCTCATCCAATGTTTATGTTAGAGTAGTCTGCAGGAACTTTTTAAAGTCTGCCAACTCATTACACTTCCAGAAAATATCTTTACAGTTACCTCTTTCTTCCTGACCACACCTCCAATGTTTGCTATCTACCTGAGGAAAAATTATTTAGAGTTTGCGTGGGGTGTAAAATACCTATGTAAACACTGCCTATTATTGACACATGAACCTATATTTTTGCCACTCAGTTCTGTCAATACGGAATAGCTTGCTCACAGTTTTTTAACTACATGCTATTAAGATGTGTAATAAAACTGGTGAATTTGTTCAGCATTAGTTCTTAGTTGTACTATATTTGGTAGCTGAAGGAAAGCAATTGATTTTGATAAGTGAATATCTCAGCAATATGCAACCTGGTTCACTTTTAATGTTTATGAACAAACAGTTTAGCAGAAGTCTACATGCACGGAGGGATGTTGTGCATATTACATATATGTGAAGTATATGTTATTGATATAATACAAAATAATACAATATGTATAATATTAATAAATGGGTAAGATTGGACTCTGTTAATGTACATGGATGTTTTATGTGACTTTATAGTGAAATGCTACATATATTAAAATGATAAGGCAATAAGGTTTAGAATATAACAAAGTAATGTTAATAATAATTCATTAATAGACGCTTTTGTGCTGCTGTAGTATGTTTTATCTATACAGGCTTTTTTTATGGTACTGATTAAAGGGACTATTAGTCAAATCATTTCTTTTCAGATTTAATTACCTCTGCATACTTTGCTCGGTCAGTTTGTTTTTTGTCTACACTTAAGGAATATCAAAAGTCATTTAATTAGAGTATTCTTTTAGTAGTGTTTCACTTAATTATGTTGCAATACGAGTATTTTATTAATTTAAAAATAATGTTTGGCAGTATTTTTTTAATAATAAACAGTAATAATTGTGTAACATTTTAAGATGCAGGGCATTTAGTGTAGTATTCACCAATGAACCTATGAACCTTTAAGAATGTTAGCAAATTTCTTAAGTTTTTCTGATTTTATTTATTTAATATTTGATTATAAAGAAATGCAAAACAATAAAGGATGCAAAATAAATCTGGTGCAAGAGAATATGTCTGTCGCATTCTAAATATTATCACTCTATACTTTTTTCTGTAGACTATTATGTATAAGAAAATTTTACTGCTGCATATGAAGGTGTAAAAACATACTTTATAGTATCATAAGAAGGTAACAGAATTAAAATAATAGAGGCGTAAGGTGGTTGTAATTGTTTATATTTGAAACATTTAACTGTATATATGGGGATGTAAAATCATACCTTATTGCATGATATGAAAGTAACATAAAAATATGAAATGCAGTCATGCGATAGTTATAATTCTTTGTATTTCTATTAGAACACTGCACTGGTGTACACCTGTTGTGTCCCATTTGGATGACTAACACATGCTATTCAACTTATTTGCAGAATTTGTTACCTCAGTCATATAAGCTCAGTGCTAGCAACCATGTAATGGATCCAAAAATGCCTGCACATTTTTTCGTTTTTTTTTTTTTTTTTAACTACTTCCTATAATTCTTAGAGAAAGAAACAGAGTGGAGAATTTATTTAACTTTGCTGCTTTTATTATATTTCTGGCAGAATCATTGTATATTACATAGTGAAATGATACATTTTTTATGTGATGCCCATCTGTGTAGTGCACAACAAAAACAATATCAGTTACTGTTTGTACAACACATATTGGAGTTTGTGTATTATTGCTTCATTGCACTCATTTGCCTAATGCACTCTAACTGTAGCACTGCTTTATGCAATGGGCAGATTACAGAATGGATGGAGAAATTAATGTTTCCAAGCATATTTCTGATAGTATTTTTAATGTTATGCCGATAGTACCACTAATTTGGGAAGGATATATTATAACAAACATATTACAGTTGAATAATAACTATTTTACTTTTAGCCAATATACACTGATAATGTCAGTGCTTTGTACATTACACAACTTTGTACAGTAAAGATGACTACAAAATGGATAGGATAATACAGCTCTCTTTCTGTGGTTCTGAGATTATAGTTTCATACTACATTGAAAAAACTTGAAAAGACACAAAATCACTGGAAAATTAAAAAACTGCTCCAAACCAAGTCCGTGTCTTTTGGTCTTGGTTTGCAGCAGTTTCATACTACATTGGTAACAGCACTGCACTGTACATTGCATATTGTAAAGAACTTATTGTTGTTCTGTGATGCCCATAACCCCAAAATACACTAACAGAAGCATGTTTACTGCAAAACATACATTTTTAGAGTAAATACAGCTACATAACAGATGAGGAATACAATTTCCAGCTCCAGATCTGACAGCATGCTAATGTTATTTTAACAATAACAATGCTTTGTGATGCATATATTATACTGAATGCAGAGAAAGGATGGGGAGATATATTTTTTTCCTGCAGCTTTAATAATATATTTTAATATTGCATTAGCGCTTCGGCATTTTAGTTGATTTGATTTGTTAATCAGGCAGGGGTTGTGGTGAGCTGATTCTAACTACAAAACGCTGAATAATTATTGTCAGAACCATAGTGCTGAGAGACTGTAGTGTTAACAGGGTCTATATTATAAAATCAACTGCTTAGCTTGTTGAACACCCAAACATCGACAGCTAAACAGCGAAAGCTTAAAACCGCGAACGGCCACTTCTGCAAACTTTTTCCTAGAGAAAAACTTTTCTTGGCCATCAGACACTAAAACAAACTTTTAAACTCTAATTAAGTGGGGGGCTTCGACTACCACACCCCCAAGTGGGGGCTGTGCTCCCCACACACCCCCTAACTAAATATACCAACTCCAAGATTGCTGTACATTGGGGAAAAAGGCAAATTGCTGATAACAGCCAAGCAATTTTTTTCCCTATAAAAAAATTTGCAGAACTGGCCATTCGCAGTTTTAAGCTTTCGCTGTTTAGCTGTTGATATGTCGGTGTTCGACAAGCTAAACTTTTGCTGTACTAATATAGACCCAAGTTAACAGTGGCTGCCAGAACCACAACACAGAGAAACAAAACACAATACAGAAAAACAGTACAAAGAACAATGTTAAGACAATTATATTACAATAATAATATATGGTAACAGATAACTAATTTAATGTATGCATTGCATTAACTAATGGGCAATACCTGGAAATGATAAATTGTGACCATTGTACTCCCCCAGTAAACAAATGTAAAATAAAAATAAAGTCACATGTTGACTAATCATTAGGAAAAAAATGCAATTTAATGTTTTTTTAACCTTTAGAGTGGAACAGGGCAATAATAAGACTGATTCTGTAATACATGAAAAGAGAATTCCACAGAAGCAGTATTTATATATTTGTAATGCTATGGGTACATTTTGCAAACTGACCATTGGCAGTTCTAAAGAAGAGGTGTTCATTCCATTGACTTTCAGGAACAATGATGAAAGAACTAATATCAAGATGATGGCCTTGTACAAGTCCTTAAGTCAAGGAACACACTTTAATTGAATTTATAGCTGTTAAAATGGATGGGTAGGTAGGTCACATAACTGAGGATAAGTGTTGATAGTATTTTGACATAGTGGTAGCACCTTACTCTCCCTCCCATGACAGTTCTCACCTTATATAAAACCATCTTCTTATGACAATATACATTTCCTAAATCAGAAGTTAAGAACTGGGGGAGGCTTTAACCTTTTCTGAAGGTGTCCCTATCCTAATGCAGACTATTACATCTGATTTGAAAGGGCCCACCGACAATGTGATTTGGAGGAAAGTCTGTTGTAAAGTAGAATGAGCCTCTGAAAACCCTTGGTCAAATTTGGGTGAAATTTCCATTTTGGCTTTTAGAGGATAAAATCTCTCTAAAAGGCATGACATTACTGACTTACTATAGGTCCAGCTGGGCATGGTCAAGATCGTGACTATGTCCTTTATGTTCTAGAAGAAATTGCCAGAAGAGTGGATGAAAGAAGTAAACACATATGTGTATGGGTCTACTACCGTACATCAAAATTACACTATTTCAAAATATGATAGTAGTGTCCCACTAACGCGAAAGTGCACTTTCGCGAAAGTCATTATGTCGAACGGGACATTTCCTGCACTGTGGTGTGGTAGTGATGGACCTTAGGGTTAGGGCTTGGGTTAAGGATAGTGGATAGCTAGTACGGTTATCCACTATCCTTAACCCAAGCCCTAACCCTAAGGTCAGTGACTACCACACCACAGTACAGGAAATAGGTCTGTAACTACTGCTCAGTGGAGGAAATACAGTTTCCTGCACTGTGGTGCGGTAGTCACGGACCTTAGGGTTAGGGCTTGGTTTAAGGATAGTGCATAGCTAGTAGGGCTATCTACTATCTTTAACCCAAGTCCTAACCCTAAGGTCCATAACTACTGCACCACAGTACAGGAAATAGGTCTGTAACTACTGCTCAGTTGAGGAAATACAATTTCCTGCACTGTGGTGCAGTAGTCACAGACCATAGGGATAGGGCTTGGGTTAAGGATAGTGGATTGCCCTACTAGCTATCCATTATCCATAACCCAAGCCCTAACCCTTCGTTTGTTCTAGTGACTTTCGCGAAAGTGCATTTCGTTGAAGTTCACTTTCGCATTAGTGGGATACTACTATCGTATTTTGAAATAGTGTAATTTCAATATACGGTAGTAGACCCATCTATATATATATATATATATATATATATATATATATATATATATATATACACACACACACACACACACACACACACACACACACACACACACACCCAGGGTCACTATGGAATATTGAAATTCCACAATCCTGAGACTCTAAATCCCGAGGACCAGAATCTCGAGATTGTAGAATCTCAAAAGTAGTGACTGGGGATTGCCGTACAGTGCAGAACAGGAACTTTGCTGTTCACTCCACTGTAGTGCGATCTCTGAGTTGGTATATTTAAGTTGCAGGGGGTGTGGGGGGCTTGCTCCCCTGTATACGGTTAGAATAGTTTGTTGGATGTTTTAGTTTTTTTTTAATGTTCGAGATTCTGCATTCTCGAGATTCTGTTTCTTGGGATTTACAGTCTCGGGATTGTGGAATTTCGGTATTCCGTAGTGATCCCATATACACATATTCATAAAAATAAACCATACAAGATGCAGAATGAGAGGGATACACTTATGAATGATTATCGCTGTATCTTTGTGCTCTTTTGCTATAATCCGTTACTGAAAAGTAAATGTATATACCAGATATATCAGCATTTATGTATGTATTCAAATATAAGAAGTTATTTAAATAGTTTTAATATTATCTGTTTTATTTCTTGTTTTCTCCCTCTTTTCTTCTTTGTTGATATGATGTGTAACTTTGTGGAGTTGTAATTTATTTGCAATAATTGTACTGATTCATAAACATTTCAGGAAATCTGTTTTGTTCAAAAAAAGCTGGTCTACTGTGATACAACCATATCACCATCAGGCTTGATTGGGGTATGATAAACAAGATCCAGTCATTGCAGTAAACAATAGAAATAACTTTCTGACAGCCATCAGTCACCTCTCAGCCAGCTGGCATATTCTTTTTCACTTCACCTGAGGTGAGGGCTGGCTGAGAGGTGCTGTCATGTACGCAACCATCATGCGTTTCTTTCATTTGCCCTTATTCCCACTACAAACACCCAATAACAAGCTGCAGAGATCAGTTTGCCATGAGTTTCACAAGGTTATATCACTCATTTCCACACAGCCCCTCAAAACTGCACTGCCCAAATTGGAGTCAGTGCTCCCATGAGGTCTGTGGTGCCACTGTGGATTGTACCATTAGACTGAGAACCCCTGGCATGCACCCCAACATTTTACCCCAAACAGAGATGAGATTACAATGTTACATCACTCCTCTCTACTCTCTGCCAGCTCGAGCAGAATGATGGCACTGGAAGGCCTTTTTTTGGTTTTAGAATGTGGTGAAGATTGAGGAGATGTTAGCTACTGACAATATGGTTGTCAGGTAGGCTAGGATGTCAGGTCATTATCAGAAATTAAATTACAGTTTACTATGAATTCCAAATACTGCAGGGCTATGGAATACAATAAACTAGGGGTCCAATTACAGGCACAGAAATGATGGGTGACACTACTCACAGCAGTGTTAATTTTACATTTATTTTATGTATGTAGCAGTCTTTGGGGGACATGATCAGCCAATCACAATCACTTTTTAATGTATAATGGTCTTTAAAAGCTAGAATTGCATTTGCAGTCAAACTTGTGCACTGTCTGTGGTTACATTGTAGCAAGCAGTCTGCTAGAGTTTAAAACTTTTCCTTTTTTTAAACTAAAACCTGTTGTAGCACACCATGCAGAGTATAAATTGTAGCAACATTTTGCTATATTGCAGCCAGCTGTTTACCACCGTCTAAGTAAAAAAAAAAAAAAAAAAAAAAAAAAAACAATGATTTTTTTTAAAGTAAAACCTAAGGGTTACAATACTCTGTGCAGAGTATAAATTGTAGCAACTGCTTACTACACTTTCAAAAGAGGGATGGCAGTATGGAATCGAGATGGGACCTGCTTGGCTCTTGCATTTCAGGAGCCCCAGGTACCTGATCAAAGACTTTTCTTTTTTTTTTTTGGATTCATAGAGAGGTATGCATCTGGCCACCAGGTTAGTGAGCCAATTGAAGAAGGATTATCTTCTCTCTCTCTCTCTTTTTTATGGTAAAATGTGAGGCTGGAGGCAGAGCACAAAGAAAAGACCTGATTGGCAGACTTTGTGTGTGTGTGTGTGTGTGTGTGTGTGTGTGTATGTATATATTTTTGTCTGCATATATATATATATATATATATATATATATATATATATATATATATATATGAACACAGGCTGAACTGCAAACCACCAGTACTACATTTCATTAATGGAGATTCTATACTTCATTATGTACAGACAGCTTAGAACTGTAGAAGGAGGGGCAAGGAAGATTCATAAATGAATACTTTGCTAGCTCTTAAAACTGTCACATGTTCTGAGCAAGCCACTTGTACTTGGTTTTACAGCATATTCAGGTTTAGCCAGGTTAACAATATTTACTGAGTAAATGCTACCAGCTACTGTGCCTTGAGGAAAGAATAAAAATCTATCTCATTCTATGTGTTTCACAAGTTTGCAATATGTACTGCACAATTTATTATTAGATATCCTATTTTAAAATAATAAACACACTAACACAAGGATAAAGGCTATGAAACATCTTACTGTGTTGTTTTGATATAATCTGAAAATATGAAATAAATGTGTAATAGCATATGGGTAGAGGCTAAAAATATGCTTACTATGTTGATGTGATTTAAAGTGAGCATATAATTAAAGTAATAAGCATGAAAAGTGACATGTTTTTGACAATCTATGATTAAAGAAAACATGACTGAAGTGGACAATTTTAGGACATTGCTGGGGTGCACTGCTAAGTAATCCCTACTGCCCTTTAATAATTCTTTAAGTAAGGGTCACTTACCAATGGAGTGATTATGTTCACTTGTGTCAATAAGCTGCAGAGCCACTCTTGTCCTTGTATGGACTCCCCATGCCTCTCCATCAAAGGCCAAATAGATAATGACCGATGTCGTCACCACAGGATGGTCAAAACATACCTGTGAATGACATCACAGAATCAAACCTTGAAGACTTTTTTTTATAAAACCTGATTTAACACTATAATGGCTGTTGACAGTCACATAGATTGAAATTTAATATAAATCATAACGCAAGTTGTCATATAGATTTTTTCTAATATAAATGTTGAAATAACAAAATGAGCACAGAATTATGGCAAAAGCTAGTTTCTACATGAAGATATGATACAGAATGCTTAATTTAAATAAGAAAACCAAGCTGAGAATGCATTCATTTCCTCAACAAAGCAGTACATGAATGAATGAACCTAATTAAATGTGCTATCTTTAGCGACACTAAACCACTTTCAATATCTTGAAATCAGGAATCATTTTTTTCATCTTGTCTTCTTTCTAGACCCTTATCATCTGCCTTTATATCATTCTTTGACATCACCCTTATAGCTCTCCTATTGACCAGAGCATTCCACATAACTCCGCTGCAGTCTTTTCCCCAGTGGAAATTTGCTTTGTGGAGTCTCCATGTCCTCATTCTTAGTGGTAAGAGATGGCCACTGGCAAGGCATTAGCAGGTTTGATTTTTTTTCTTTTCTGCATATAGTGTTCCACTTGTTGCCAAACAATTGTGTTTTAATGCCATGCTGTCACTGAACCCTAATGCATCTGCACACTTTTGCAAACCTGCAGTACTTTTGGAGCATGCTGGCAGGCCTTAAATGGCTCCCACAGCCTGTTAATTGAGCTTATGAAGCCGCAGTTTCACATTTTCGTGAAAGAGATAGTGCCAGTGAGAGGAGCAGACATGTATTTTCACATGGATGGAAGTGCTGTGAAGTTACCTGCTTACTGCAGTCTCTCTTTGACTAATACTTCTTGTACTCAGACCACTAATCAAATCCGCATTATCTGGGGTACGGTCAGACCTTAACCATCTGTACCCTGAAGATGACTTAATTTGAATTGAATTAGCCTACTTCTTTGTTCCAGTAACTTGATGTTTGTTTGGCATTCTTCCTTATTTTTCATTGCTTCCTTCTGCCTAGCTAAAACCTTGTCTTTGTCAATTTATAAAAAATAATCCATCCAGCACTGTCTTGTCTTTTTCCTTCCTAACCCCACCTCCAAGATTATGACAGGTACAACCTAGTCCCTCCTTCATGGGCAAGAATTTGTTCAATTCATGGCTGGCTGATTTCTTGATGTCTGTGTTGTATACCGAATGGAAGGGAAATGTTTATACATTACATCTTTCATTATTTCATTTTCATCTGTCTGCAATAAAAACTTGATAATATAGCTATCATGATAATGAATGAGTGCAGGGTTATACAGGTAAGATGATTGACACTACAGACAGCAAGACTCATGAAGGAACAATTTAGATGTAAAAAGCTAACTGCAAAGTTAACCCCATGGTGCTGCAAGTTGCATGAATCCTAACGCATTTAGGGGAAGATGTTAAGAATAAACACATATTCACAACACAAAAGCTGGCACTTCCATGTAAATACAGTGAGATTCACAAAGCAATTTTCTATCTTACCTTTTGCCTGCAGCACCTTCATCTACCAGTCCTAAATATTTCCATTGGTTCTTGTACTGAATTATTCCTTTTAATGCCCAAATGTATATTTCACTCCTCATCATTATCACTCTTAATTTGTAATGGGAAAGTGAGTGGTAAGCCATACCAGCCAGAATTCACCAAGCATCCTAGTGCTTCAGTAGGTAGCCACAATTGAGAAGGGGATCTCACTAAAGGTCATTATGTAACCTCAAGGATTACAGATTACTGTTAGCTCCTTTGTTGGCTGCTCAGATACCTATATAGAAGAATAATGGGAAAACCTATAACCTTTCCACTTATCAGAATAAGTTATAGGATCAAAGAATCATAGGTAGTTAATAGGCATGCAGTCCAGGAGACCACTGAGGAGCCTATCCTAAATTCTCAGTTGCACCAATGTACTGTATGGTTAAGTGGTTTGCTCAAGTTCACACCATGGGCAAATGAAGGAGGAAAGATTCAAACCTGAAACCTTGGCGCAGGAAGTAGCTCAATGACAATTCAGAGCTTTAGTTAGAAAGCCCAATGAATTACCAGGTGAGAACTCATTGCAGCGAAAGCCAGTGATACTTTTCACATTCAGAGTATTTTCTTGTTTTCCCATGGCTATGCAACATGTCGTGTGGTTACAAAAGTCAGGGGAGGTTGTGGGTACACAACACCCGTTACGCCAAAGGACATTTTTTATTATTATTATTTTTTAAGGAAGAAGTTATTTTAATAATTATAGGACACAAAGAGTTGGCACTTAATAATTCATTAGAAAACCAAGTTATTCTTTTTCTTTTTCATATAAATGTGTCCTGTATCAGACTGCAAGGAATCTCCTTGAGTAAACACAAATTATAACATAAATTCTAAAGAAACCGTACTGGTCTAATCAGTGTCTAAAATATTCCCACCAAATTGACATGAAGTGTTTCTCTTTCCCTATTCAAATGTAACTTGAATGAATGAAATGGGTAATAGTAAATTCACCCTTGGTTTAGTAACAATAGCCTTGAAGGATAGGGGAAATATAATTACCCCAACATATACTTCCTCAGCCCATCTCTGGCAATTCACATTGCAAACTGTAAGAGCTTAAAATTACTATGGGAATGCTAAGCATGCCTTCTAAAGAGCTTTATAGATCAATAGCCTAGTAAGTACCAATGAACCTGTGAATCTGTGAAGGGGAGTTATGTAGTATTAACCTTGTTGGTCACTCTTGTTTTTCAAGTAATGATTGATTCTGTCAGCTCACATAACTCCTATGTTTGGGGGATGATGCAGCATTAATTCACAGGTGGTATGGTTTGGTCATAAGGGTGAGGTGATTAAACCCTCTTGGTAAACCCTGCATTACCTACCCCAGAATTTGGTAGGCTATTATTTTATTGTGGTATTATTTAAAAAAGGAATACTTTATTTTAGTTATGTTTTAAATGCCAGTGCACAGTTTGCATTAGAAGAATTATTGTAGAATTTCATACCAAATCAGGGGCTAAATTCATCATTTCTGTATTTTTTAATAAAAAATGATTCACTTGTATTTATTGATGCCTTTGTATGTTCATTCATTACTTGACATTCAGAGTGATAACTGGTCATGGATGGCTTTGTTGTGTACTGTGCACTTGTGAGCTCATTCTGCTTGTAGGCTTCCATAGGACATCATGTTAAAGAAGCAAGTATCACTAGGATTTGTATGCACTAATCAGCTTTTCGGTAAATCAACATTTCAGAAAACGTTAAAAAAAGTGGAATTCAAGTAATACATACATCTGTTTGGTATGATTTTTTGTTGTTTAACTGTTGTTTCACGCCTTTAACAGCTGGGGTGGAAGGACAGATTGGTAGATTATTTTTTTCTGAACAACCATGCATTTTTTTTGCATTTAAATTACTTTTTAGTTTACAATATCAGTTACCTTCTGTTTCAGAACCACTGAAGGGGAAAGTTGCTGAATGTGAAGTGGGGGTGTTTATTTTAATACTGTCTTTAAAATATCTCCCTGACAACATAAAGTGTTGTAACTGGTATATAACTTTAAACTTCCACTTTCACGATACATTCCACATAAAGCTGCAACATGGTGATCAAGAACAAAGTTAATGGTGAAAGATTTTACAGTCATGTAGGAGAGCTCACATATATCTAAGATAAAAGGGCCTTAAGTAGTTGTCAGCCTGAGATATCTTGAGCAGTGACATGGCAAAAGAATTATGACAATGCGCAGCTTCGCATGTTATATTTGCACTTTCTGATCAATTTTGCATTTTACTTCCATAACAGTCTTCGCACTACTTGTAAGATGCAATATAAAGATATTGGAATAACTAGTATGGATACTTTAATATGTCCATCAGGACTGAAAGGCAAAAGTAGAATTGTGTCAGCATACCTACAGTGAAAGTAGATCATCAGATAATAGGATCATTATTGCAGAAATTACAAGTCTGACTAGGATTATCCATTAGAAGCCCCTCAGCCCAATCTTATTTGGAAGATGGAAATTCATGTAAGCATGAGGACTTGAGCCATGGGCAGTAGAAGGTGCCCATCTAGAAATAGAAAGAGCATGCATCTCATATGCGATCACTCTTCTTTGTCTGAATCAGAAAAGAAAGAGATCAAGAGAACTGCACCTAACGAATTATCTTAACGAGGGCCCAAAGGTTTAACACCTCTTGCTATAGATCCCAACGTCTAGAATAAGCTCCCATTTTTTGTCACACAATATAGCTTCTAAAAAGCCAAACTTGATGAATGGGTAAGATCCATAAACTCACTATCAGCAAACACCATTATAGGCAGGAGGAAGCAAGGAGTGGGACTTGCAGTGGTTAGGTTCCTAAATGTCAAACCTATGAACCTATACCTAAATTATAGAAGCACATTGTTAGGCAACAAGAATTTTCCGTGAATTCAGTCCAAAATATGTTCTGTAATAAAATCTAAAAAGTATGTGTCATTTGCCCCTCTCTAACATAGATGACAAGCAGGCAGGGTAGTTTGTTTAGATGCTTTATTACATAAAAACACTTCAGGATTGATAGCAGCATCATAAAATATAAATTAACCGATTAACAGACAGACCTTACAAACATACATGCTTACATCTCAACAGCTAACTACAAAATGGCAGTCAGGCTCAAACGTGCTCAGTATTTAAAAACTTGTGCAAGCCCTTGGATAGCTTCTTAAAGGTACATACACACACATTGATCTACATTCTCCTCTTAAAAATTGCCCTTAGCAGGAAACAACATTGGAGTTAGACATGTTCAAATCTCATAGATCAATACATATTCTAATGTCATCTGAGCTTTTCTTATGAGCTGCCACCATGGAAGATACCCATTCAGTTGGAGTAGATGAACCAACTGGAGAAATCACACCCTGTTGCACCATTTTATCTAGTTCGATATTGACTCTGTCCTGCATGGCTATTTGAACTTTTCAAGATGGCCTGATAACTGGACTGACATCTAGGTCTAACTTCATGGAGTACACAACTGGACCCTAGTTTGTCTTCAAAACGATCAGCATAGGTAAACTGGACTGACATTTAGGTCTAACTTTATGGAGTACACAACTGGATGCTAGTTTGTCTTCAAAATGATCAGCATATGTAGAAAAAATATGTTGGGTGAAATTACAGTAGTGATCTACAAAGCTAACCTCATGGACTTCCTTATTAAATGACAGCAGTCTCATTTTCAAACTGTCACTGAGCCCTAATAATGACTGGACATGCCTCTTGGCCACATAAAATAATATATAACACCTCCCAGCAGAGTAACATGAAAGCACTACTGAGCCTTCGGTTTGAATTTCTTCACCAC
This sequence comes from Protopterus annectens, assembly GCF_019279795.1. NCBI lineage: Eukaryota > Metazoa > Chordata > Ceratodontiformes > Protopteridae > Protopterus > Protopterus annectens. Next base: position 1,257,221,943 of record NC_056744.1, on the reverse strand, counting down.
CATAAGCAACAAGCTTCACACACTTTGCCAAATCAAGCCTTTCACCATGACATGCTCTAGTAAATGCTACTGCTGACATAACACTGCACTTGAAACCTATGTCAGCTTTGAACTCTATGTTTTTTCCATTTATCTGAACAACACAGAATACTTCATTCTTTGCCCTTAAATCTACTGCATTGACTGTTTCAAAAGCACTGACACACCATCAGCATAAAGATTAGGGTTCCAGCTTTCTAATTGATCAACTGTGGACCTTTTGGTTTACAAAACCTTTTGAAATGATTCCACCTATTGCATTTGTGGCATTGCTGACCAATATATAAACCTTTTTCCCTCTTAGATTCATGATTTCCACCACAATTAACACAGTTGGCAATGAAGCTGGGTGAAGGCCCATACTTTGAGTTTGCTGACTCACTCTTGTGCTTCACTGAGACTGTGCAAACTCTGGAACTTGCTGGAAATCTTTGGGGTGTACCAGTGAGTACTGCTGGGGCTGCAGCTTGTGCCATGTGCTTGGGCCTTTTTTAACCATGTGCTGCATACTATCTACATGAGCTTTGTCACTGTGCCTTCTAAAGCTATTCTCATTTGCAAGCATATTTGCATGCTTTTCTGTGAGCTTGTATATATGACAAATCTCAGTGGCCTTATTTAAAGTTAACTCACTGTCACAAAGCAAAATCTTTCTCATGGCATCATTTTTAATACCACATACAAGTCTGTATTTTATCAGCTCATCCCTTAAATTACCAAATTTGCACATTTTAACCTTATTCCTCACGTCAGTTATATATGCTGCAAAAGTTTCACCAGGCTTTTGATCCCTTGTATAAAATAAGTGCCCTTCCATTGTAATATTTGTCTGGGGGTTACACATTTCTATAAATTTCCATTGTAAGCACTCACGGTCCTCCCTTGACTCAGCTGGTACAACAATATGATGTTTTCCCCCTCTCCTGCAAAGATAACAGGTGCATACACAAATGAACATTCCCTTTCAATGGCTTCTGACCCAGCTAAATTAAGTTAAATAAATGCTTTTGTACAGTCATCTTTATCAGAAAATGCAGTCTGTATGAAAATGTCATACTCTTGCTCAAACACTTTAGAGTTCTCTGCAACTTTATTGTGAAACACAAGTGCACTGGTTTTTCAAAATCTGTCTGCCATGCCCACAAAGTATGTACAAACAAACTGTTCTGTGAGCTTGTAATAACATTCAAATGCACAATAAACTCTTCAGAATACTGTACTTTGGAGAAATATGCTCTGAAATGGCTGTATTTTGTGAAATAACTTTACTGTATACGTGAACACTTTTTACAATTCTTATAACTCAGATAACTTTAATCAATACAAAAAATATGTGCTTAGCAAAAATGCAGTCGTGTCCTCTTATTTTATTTGCGTTATGCAATTCAGACTTTATTTCAAACATTTTCCATAGTAATTTGTTTATTTTTATCAATATCAGACATATTATTTGAATATCGTTTAGAGCATTCTGTATGCCTCATTTCATATTTTAAAACAACACAACAACTACCACTGAAGGTCGACTTAGTCCAACAAAGAAAAAATATCTCAAGCGCTGGTTGCATAAACAGTATCACTTCCCATAAATACACCCAAAAGCACGGGCCATTGAAGCAAGCACTTTTATTATACAGAACATAGGTTAAGCGCTTTCATCTACTCATGGTAGACTTCATCAGAACACTGAATTCATTACTAACCTTGGTTAAATAACAATTCACTTCATATACTGAGCCAGTGGACATAGCTAACCTGTTGACTGACAGGTTTTGTGAAAACTTCACTCCCCTTTCCCCAACATATGTACCCCATCAGATCTCTACCACCTGTCACCTACCCTGTACCTGTAAAGAGCAGGTCATAAAGGCCCTCTCTAAGGCCAAAAATACAGCATCTATGGGACCTGAAAACATCCCAGGTTGTGCCCTACATGGACTCAACTAATTAGCAACATCACTGGGTACTCTTTTCAACCATAGTTTAAGCACAGACTTTTTCTCAGCTGAATGGAAAACACACAAAGGTGGTGCTTCCACTGACCCTAGGAACTATAGACATATTAGCCTGACTAGCCTTATCTGCAAGGCCATGGAGTGAATCATCATGGACCTTATCAACAAAGATATAGGTAATCTCCAATCACTTGATCCTACTCAGTATGGATTTGTTAAAGAGAGATCATGCCTGTTAAACCTGGTGGACTTCTTTGAGACAGTCTCCAAGGTCCTGGATGAGAGGAAATCTGTGCATACAGCCTACCTAGATTTAGCCAAGGTGTTTGACACTATCCCCCACTCAGGGATCATTGACAAACTCACCCAGCAAGGTATCAACCCTTATATCATTAGATGGGTCACTAACTGGCTCACTGATAGAACACATATAGTCAAAATAACCAGTGGTGTTCCACAGGGGTCAGTCTTGGGACCTCTACTTTTTGGAATCTATTTCTCCGAAGTACAAGCAAAAACTAAATGTCTGTGCCTGACAAAGTTTGCTGATGACTGCAAACTGTGAGTGGTCATTGAATCTCCAAATGATGTCAACATCCTACAAGAGGGACTTACACAAACAAATGATTGGTGCCAAAGTCATGGCCTTAAACTCAATGCAAAAAAAATGTATTATTTCCCTTTTGGTAAGAGCGATGTTCCTGCTAAATACAACATCAATAGCAACACCTTAAGTATGCACTCAGTGGTGAGAGACCTGGAAACGCAGGTTGACAGCAATCTTACCTTTGATCACCATGTCTCAACAGTGGTAAGAAAGGCATTCTATATTACTCATCTCATAAATAAGGGCACTGCCTTAAAAAAAAGCAGTTATACCCTTCCTGTACTCTTCCCTCATCAGGCCAATAATTGAGTAAGATGCCCCTTTTGGTATGTACCTTTCCAGGCACCTGCAGTAACTGCAGAAACCACAAAGGTTCCTCACAAGGAAAAATTCAATGTCTTCAGCATCTGTCCTATGTGGATCATCTGAAATCACTGTCACTTTATTCTGTTTCATACAGACTACTCAGAGATGATCTTTGCCTTGCATATTAGACAATCTCTGACCCTGTTTTACTGGAAATGCTGCATAAGCGCAAGTCAAATGATACACAGACTACTCGCTCTAAAGACCTTAATCTGGTATGTGACATTAATAGATCCTGCTAGAGGGACAGATTTGTCTCCCAAAGGTCACCACACCTTTGGGACAGACTCCCACTTCATTTCAAACAGATCCCCTCACTGGCCCTCTTCAAACGCAATCTGGATGATTTGTATGGGTAAACATAAATTCACCATGGGGAATCCACCTGTATCCCTCTTGGACATGGGTTTTAGGTGCTAATCATGGAAATAAGGGTATAACTTTGCTAGGCTTGTAAAGGCCCTAGGGCTATTAGCCTAGTAAGTTCCTATGATCCTATTAGTTTATACAGCTCATAATTACAGTTTAATTACTTAGCAATGCTTTAAAGTTTAACATATTAAACACCAATATTAGTTTCTTTAGATTTTTGATTTATTTATTAGCTGTCTTATTATATAAATCATTAGACAGCTGTTTTTGAGGTAGACTATTAAGAGATGACTGCTGAGCATGATAATTTTATTTAGTGTTAGCGTAATGTTAACAGAGATCGTACTGTCTTTTATGGTTTTATTGTCTGCTGTAGTCATGTTTGCTATCATTTCGGGAGGGATTTTTAATGATAATAGCTATTAGCATAAAAGTGACCAGTTTTGTAAACTTTGTAGTATGATAGTTAACTGATAGCACCAACTATTAGTTTCATCGGCAAAGTACA
>NC_056744.1:1257205596-1257213096 GCF_019279795.1 Protopterus annectens | reverse complement strand
GCTTCTACATTAGTAACAATACTGGCCCCATGTTTCTTGTCAAAAAGAAATAGAAAACCAAGCATGTATTTAATCATCCTCAATTTTTTTGGATAGAAATAGTTTACTGGGATTGATTCAGGGTGTGATTTAGGCTCTTGATCCTTCAGTGGTTAGCATTGCCACCTCACAGCAAGAGGTTCTCAGGTTCGATTCTCGGCTAGGGTGGCTTCTGTGCGGTGTCTGCATGTCCTCCCTGTGGTCGTGTGGGTTTCCTCCGGGTGCTCCGGTTTCCTCCCACATCCCAAAGACATGCAGTAGGTGGATTGGACACTCTAAATTGGCCCTAGGTGTGAGTGTGTGCATGTGTGTGCCTTCTGTGGAAGGTTGGGCGCCGAGCTGGCAACTCGACACTGGAAAACTCCACTGCCAATCATGAGCGGACAGATGATCCGCTGTGGCGACCCCTAACCGGGAAAAGCTGAAAGTAGAAGAAGAAAAGAAGATCCTTCTTGTAGACTAGTTTCCTGTAAAAGAAGGAGGGTTGCCTCCATTTCTGAAGAGATTCACAATTCTATATTTAAACAGGAAGATCAAGGTACAGATTCAGGGTTTGTCCTCATATTTCTGATTCAAACTCAGAGGAGAGCTCTCTCTCTCTCTCTGTGTTCTCCCTCTGGGGGTTTCTCTTTATCTGAGATTGTTGCTAGAATGTCCCAGTGTTTTCAGTGAGAGAACACTGAGATTTCTCAATCCCTCCAAAAATACTATGAATTGTTACAGAAGGATTTTCCAGAACCTACACCCATTTCTCCTGTCTTGTCTGGTTTATAGGATGTGTGTCTTACTGCCTGCAATTTTCCTGATAGTCCCTAAAAAGGCAGACAGGATGAATACAATTGTAACCACAAACTAAACCACTGCAGTAGTTGAATCCAATTTATTCACAATACGAAATTGTAATAAAAACAAGTTGCAAATAAAACTTCAAGTTAAGCGCTTTCTTCTCATGAAATATGGGACTTTTTCAGAACTTCTATGGTTCCAGTTTGTGGTTACAAGTTTAGAACTTTTTGGTATTCTTTAGGATATATACAGTTCCTCAGTCTTTTACACTTTCATACACTATTTCCAAACCTGACCCAACAGCTATAGCCATAGTTGACTCATCTGCTGCTAATCACTTAGTTAACTCTAATCATACTCTTTCTAATAAAGATGGGAAAATTATTGGGTCTATATCACCACATCGAATGGTGATAAGTTCAAATGCCCTTTGTTTGAACCAAAAAGTCCGAAAGCCATAAACCATGAAGTTACGGAACATCGATTTTTTTCCCAGGGAAAAAAAATCTGTGGGCCATCTTCGGGGCTTTGCTATTTCCTCCACTGTAGTGCAATCTCGAAGTTGGTATATTTAAGTAGGGGTGGTGTGGGGGGCACAGCCCCCTGCATTGGGGGGTGTGGGGGTGGAGCCCCCCACTTTAGTTTGTTTTAAGTTTGTGATTTTTTTTCACGGAGCAGTGATTTTTTTCCTTGGGAAAAAAATCGCTGTTCCATGAGTTCGCTGCTTAGGGTTTTCAGACTTTTAGGTTCAAACTTATCACCATTTGATGTGGTGATATAGACCCAAAATTATTGATAGGTATGAGAAAAAATTTATACTTCTGCAAATTTAAATTTTAAAATTTTAAATTGTCAGGCTCATATGCTAAAGTTTATTCTGGCATATTCTGAAAGTATTAGGAATGTTTTATATACAATTTTTTCTTGTGAAGAAAAATCTGCTTTAAATAACTTTGATTCTTCTGTTGCACAGGTCACTACTAACTATTTGCAGTGTGTGTGTAGAATCCTGTTGATACTTCTTCAAGGGCTATGGCCACTGGCATGGTTTTAATGAGGTTTGCTTGGCTGCATTCTCAGAACCTTCCAGGTGATGTTAAAAATGAGATTTGAAATTCTCCCTTGGATAGAGATTTAGTGTGTGGCCCCTCTGCTGCAAAGGTGATCAAAAAGTGTAATGAAAGGGGCAAGCTGATTCAGGAAATCTCTTAGATTTTTCAGCCCTCATTTTCCAACTTCTCCTCATCCAGTCTCAGCAAAACAACAAAATAAACAATCGCAAAATAATTTAGATAAACAACTGTTTAAGAAGACGTGGCAAAGAGTTCCAAAAGAAAGTGTCAAATCTCCAAAAACCAAGGATACTCCAACAAGTCTGGATGACTATTCAAGAGACCTTGTGACCCCCCCCACCCCCGGCTCTGTTTCTCTTCCAGAAAAACTGAATCTTCATTTTTCTATTTGGCAACTGATTGCTTCTGACAAATGGGTTCTGAAAATCATTCATCAGGGTTACAAATGGCAGTGGAGGAAATTCCTCCTTTTCGGGGGGGGGGGGGGGCGGCATTCATCATCCTGCAGAACAGATTGCTTTGTTTCCATCTGTTCTTCATCACATGCTGTCCCAAGGAGTGATCAAACCAGTTCATCCTTCTCAGGCGGGGAAGGAGTTTTATTTAAGGATGTTCCTAGTCCCAAAGAAAGAAAATGGTTGGAGACCAGTTTTGGATTTTTGTTTCTTAATCCTGTTTGTATTAGTGCCCAAGTTCAGAATGATGTCACTTCACAACCTCTTGCCTCTTCTTCATCTTTCAAGTTTCTTGGTAATACTAGACTTAAGAGGTGGTTACCATCACATTCCTATTCATACAAACTTCAGGCTTTTCCTAAGGTATTGTGTGTATGGATCACATTATCAGTTCTCTGCTTTGCACGTTGGGCTATTCACTGCACCAACAGTGTTCCAAAGTGTCTAGCTCCAGTTATTACCTCAATTTGAATGATCACTTCTACAGTAGCTGCTCCCTCCCTCCATTCCCTTTGTATTTTGGTGTGTTTTTTTCTGCCAGGGTGTGGACATTTATATTTTGTTATTCCTAGCCTTGCCCTTTCTGGACTCAGCCTTCCTCTCTCTGTTACCAGGAATGCTCTGCAGAGCTTCATGTCCAGACTTGCCTTTTATTTGGCTTAGCTCAAGCTGCTTGACAGTTTGGGCACATGGAAGCTTTGGAAGATGGCCACCTGTTATATCTTCGGCAGGATATAAACCATATAGCGAAGGCTACTACAGCAGTGATCATTTGAACATCTACTGTTATGGTAAGTTCATCTTACAAAATTGCACTTTTTCTTGGGTCTGTTTTATAAGTAGCAGAACATTGTTATTACTGTTTTTCTTTGGACTGTGACTACTTAGTCTAGAACAAAATCTTTTTTTTTAATGAAAGCTTGGTTACATTGCTGCACTTATTCCAGATATAGCCACACTGAGGTCTGAATGTGACTTCTAAATATTGTAATGGTTTTATTATCCCTTACTATTAGCAAAATATACAGCAAAGGGAAATATCTATTATAGTAAGTGGTGTCTGCTTTTCTAATACTTAATATGAAACGGATTTTTGGTTTGCAAGGAGCGTTTCATGTTTTCTTCTCCACCTCCCTTTTCTCTATTTCTGTGCATGTAGTTTTTATCGAGGCATCCATTTCTTGTGGAAATCTACAGTAAGAGAAAAAGATCATGTATATTCACAGTTTTGCTGTGTAAGAGCATTAGATGAAACATGGAGGCTACAGACATATTACCTATGAGGCCTAAGAGGTCTGTGATTCCAAAAGCCAGAAAGCATCATTTTTAACATTATTGTTTTGGTCAGATGTGAGGATGCTACACATACTCACTCTTGTCAGCACAGGATGCAAAAGTTGGACAGCAGCCAACTCTAGCTAGAACATTCTTGCTGCAGTATTGCAAAAGTGTGAGTAATCTTACATACCTAAAATAGAAGGGGAAATAAAGTACAGAGATATGATCCACATGGAAAAATATGGAAGAACTACTGCTAACAGTTAACTCTCAACTGCTGAAAAGTCCTTCCAATTCTTGCTGGTATCTCACTGTGGAGTGCACAAAAAAAACAGTGATGAGGAGGAGAAGGGGGAGAAATGAAAGCAGGGGAGAAGGAGGTCGCATCAGAAATTCACCCAGGAAAACAGTTACACTTGGGTTTCTCTGTATTATTTTAAGATGTGTTAGTTTATATGTGATCAAAACTGCAGGATAAACCAAGTGTATGTCAATCATTCCAAGCTTAACTGTAAGCAAACCAGCCAATTAACTGGCTTTGTGTCGATTCCTAGCTGCTGTTGTCAGATATGATGCCTCTCTGCTATAGTGGCATTATGTGCATTGCTAAAACTAGTTGGTGGAGAGTATATTTAAGATGTATGTGCTATTTCTGATAGATATTTTTTATATATTTGTTAATCAGCTTAATGCACTATATACAAGAATTGTCTCTTTTCAAGGTGTGACCCTGGAACACTGTCTGTTGAAAAGACTTTCTTAAAATTACACAGTATTTAAATGCAGAAAGCCTTAGCTGTCTATGCTACACAGACAGGAAGCTTAAGTAACTCCTGCTTGAGATAGATAGATAGATAGATAGATAGATAGATAGATAGATAGATAGATAGATAGATAGATAGATAGATAGATAGATAGATAGATAGATGGATAGATAGCTGTAGAAAGATATAGATATATGCATATTTCTATCTATATGTGCCATGGCAAGGACATTGTACCTATCAAAAAGAATAGGGTAAGTTCCCCAATGCCCTGGCCAAATTTCTCCTAGTAAATAACTACCACCTTGGGTGGAACTAACCAGTTTAAGAAAGGATAAATAAAAATTTATAAATATATATATATATATATATATATATATATATATATATATATAGATGCAAAAAGGGAAAACTAGCTGTGTGGGATCAAGTACTCTTGATATCAGCATACAAATTACTAAACTAGAACATTGTCAGGACTTATTATTTGAAATCCAAATCACAGATCAGTTTGGACTTTTATTAAAAATAAGAAAACATGATTCAAGTTGGTATTATTTGCTTGTTTAAATTACAAGCAAGAAATAAGTGATTTCACCCTTGTCAGATCATCATCAGATCTAAGTTATATATTGCAGTAACAACAATACATAGTTTTCTATTTTCCATATAACACACTATGTAAATTACAGCAAATGCTTTTATTCAAGTGTACTTAAACAGATCTCATTCAAAGACAGTGACTAGAGCAGTGGACCATATATAGTTTGCATCTTTAGGAAATATTTAGGGCTAAAGCACTCATCTTTGTTGAATTAAAATAAATAACTAAATAAATAAATAAAGCAAAACAGGTCTTCAGATCACCCCCCTGACTCACTACATTCAAGACATTTGTCCCCTTCAACTCACCATGGCTATGCTTCTGTAGTTAGGAATTAAGGAGATATTCAGAGTGTTAGAACAGAGACAAAATACTGCAAGGATAGAAAGGCAATAACATTTATGATATAATAAGAAGTATATTATTTAGTAAAAGGAAAGTAGAAAGTAGTAGTAAGGTGGGGATAAACAAAAGACTAGAAAACAAGAACAAAAAGAGGTCAGGAAAAGAAAACAAAGTGTGAAGCATTTGGAAAATAATAAATATGTAAGAAAAAAGGAGAAAAATTCAAGTGATTTATATTTGAAGATTTGCAGATTTATTGTGTGATGTATACCTAAGTGAGTTAGGTAATATTTCTTCATTAAATCAACCTTAAAAGCCAGATGCAAAAACATCTGCATTGCTGTCCAGTGTCCATAATCCTTTTTCACTCTGAACTTCTAACTTTCATGTACGATGCCAAGCTATAATATACCTTCAGCCAGGTGTTTTCCTGATTGTCCCAGGTGATACCTCTATTTAGCTGGAAGTGAGAATGAGCTGTGCATGGAAACCAAGCATGATGGGAAACTCCAGTATGCCATTCCACTGATTTCTTTTTACATATCTGTAAAACAAAATAATAAAAGAAAAAAAAATCAGATTGAAATGAAATAATCATCTGTATCTTAACCAGAGAAAAAACTTTAATAAGGCCATTTGCAATAATGATGAAAGTTAGAGAAGAGGATGGCTGTTTTGCCTAAAATGTGTGCATTGAAAACATAAATTCTAAGTTAGACCTTTTTAAGAAGGAAGAACACTCTAAATGGAGTCGTCTTTATCTCCCAGAGGTCCACGTCTAAGTCCTGAAAGGGACTCAGCTGTTCTTTGAGGAGGTGGTGCTGTGGGGGACCAGTGGTAGTCCTGAAGAGGACTCTTGTTAGCCCTAAAGAGGCCTGTTTTAGCCCTTGAGAGGGCTTTTTTGGCTCTAAGAAGAGCCTTTGTGGAATGGTGGACCTGAGAAGGACCCTTTGAGTCCTCACAAGGACTTTTTTTGCTCTAAAGATCCCTTGTTGGTCCTAATAAAGACCTTTGTAGTTCCTGTCAGGATTGGGCGGTGAAGGTGGTCCCTACCTTATTGTCCGTTAGTCCTTAAAAGGACTGGTGTGCCCCTTTGTTGATAAAGGCTGGGCTTTGTGGTGAGGATTTAGTGGGTCCTAATAAGGACCTTTGCAGTCCTGATGGGTCCGATTTAGTCCTAAAAAGGACTTTTGTGCCCCCTTATTGAACAAGGCTGGGGTCTGTGGTGAAGTCTCAGTGGGTCCTAAAAAGGACCTTGGTAGCCCTTAGAAAGTCTGGTTCTTGCCTGTGGAGTAAGAGTTAAAAACAGTAAGACTTAAATGCATCAGTACATAACAGAACCACATAAAACATGTAAAACACATAAAATGTAAGAGCCCTGGTTAGTTGAGCTCTGGACATGCAAGGTGGTCCCTGGCAAAAGAAGGATTCTGGAGAAAGTTCAAGTCAAGCAATGTTCCTTTATTGTTCAGTCCTTGCAGGTTATAAATTACAATCCAAACTTCCACCAAGCATTGTTCTGAGTGTTGGCATTTCATGAAAACATTCATACCTAATCACATTTACCACTTTTCGAAATTCATTATACGTAATATGCTGCTCATAAGGTTTTTTTAGATTTTTGGATTGTCATAAAACTAGTAGATCTACTGGTAGATCTGTAGATCTGAAGAAGCATGCAATAGTGCATGCGAAAGCGCTCATCTTTTATGTTATTTTCTCTCTAATAAACAGTGAATCCTTCATGGTGGCCTCTTTCCATTTTTATGCTATTGGATTTGTTTTTTGTTTTTTGTTGGAAGAGACATTTAGGAGCCAGGACTGTTTTAAGGTTTATCAGTTTATTGTCATAAAACTAATTGACATTCTCTCTCACCACCCCTCTCTCTCTCTCTCTCTATATATATATATATATATATATATATATATATATATATATACAGTTACATCATGAAAGGTAGAAAACTCAAAAAGCAGAATCACTAAATGTAGAAGAAAAAAGATTCCGTCATTGAATTACAAAACACTGAATGCCTCATAAGAGTGCATCACAAAATACTGAATATTTATCTCCTACCATAAAAAGACCATTGTCAGTAAACCCAAGCTAAAAATGAGATCAATTGCTATCTGGGTAGTGATAATGCTAGGGAATG
>NC_056744.1:1257158096-1257203096 GCF_019279795.1 Protopterus annectens | reverse complement strand
ACTAACTCCAGGATCGCACTACAGTGGGGAAAATGGCATGTACCTTTTACTTGCCTTACAGTACTCAATGGTCAGGGTGAAATGAAATTCAGTGAAATGAGATTCAATGAAACAAAGCAGACCCATATATATATATATATATATATATATATATATATATATATATATATAAAATATGTATGTATATGTATATCTATATCCGTATCTAATATATCTATGTATCTTAGTCTCACTCTCTATAAATAAATAAATATATATATATATATATATATATATATATATATATATATATATAGGTTTACCTTCACAATGTCTTTGCAGATATGATTGACGCACATATGTGCGAAAGTAACTGCAAAAGTTCATTTTCGCAAAAAAAAAAAATTTTGAAATCACAACAGCGAATGCAGACTAGCATTCACTGTTGTGAATTTGCCATTTTGAGTGGAGATCGCATTATAGTGGGGATCAGGAAATATACTCTTTCCCTAACTGTAGTGCAATCTCGGAGTTTGTATATATAAGTAGCAGGGGGTATGGGGTGGGTAGTGCAGGGAAGTCTTGTCTCCCTGCAAACCATTTGTAGAAGTTTTTGAAGATAATAATTGTTATTCTTGGAAGAGATGAAATAAAGGTTTGATTGTAGAGGAATATCTGCTAAGACTGTGGGAGCTCTGTTTATTTCCCCTACTCTGAGCTATTGTAATCTTATTAATGTCTGTATAAATAGCAGGGGTCAGATATAGCACCAAAATACCAGAAGGTGCAGGGGCAAAAACTCCTGCAAATATACATCAAGGATGCAACACCAAGCTGCAGAAGTTAAGATTGCTTCTTCCACTTCTGATAGGGAGGTTGCCATGCAGACCATATTTATTGGGTGAACTTAAAAATGTTAGAAAGGAAATGCAACACAGAAAATTAGTTTGCCAGGGAATATCCACAGTAGTACACATGCCCACCGTGCAGCATTCATAGGAGGAGGCATACCTACTGTGCTACAGTGTAACTGCGATGTGATAAAATCTAATTACATGAATGAACAGTAAATGGAAGATATTCAGCAGAGACCAGCTGCACATTGTTTGGTCTGAGCTCCCAGACATGTCCCAGATAACAAACAGGCTCCAGTTTAGAAGCGGAACAATGCTAGTTTAAAACCCACTGGGTTAAATAAATGGCAGATCTTTAGACAAGTATTGACAGGAAGAGAAACACAAACCTTGTGTAATAACTTAATGAAATATAGATAACCCACTGAGGTTGGATATAACTGCACTGACCTTTAAGCCTCAGGTAATACAGAGAGGCAGTTTCATTTGTGATGTAGATAGAAGTGGTTGCTGCTGATAATGGAGATAGTGTAGCTGTAGAAGGAAAGAAAACTACCAGTGTACTGCTCTTTTAAATGTCTGAATACTGAACTGCTGTGGTTGAAGGGCTGGCATTATACTGAAGCAAAGTTGAAAGGAACTACTGTTTGTAAAGAGGCTGTCACATGTTGAAGGCAGATGTGTTTTGTTGATGAATAATGTGAAATTCTGAGTTTTAGGATGAGCAAACCTAAATCTTTTGTGTTTTGTTTCAATTAACAACAAAGTACAGTTTTGTAAGTTGAACTTACCATAATACTAGATGTATGAATGATGACTGCTGCATTAGCCTTAACTTTATGGGTTATATCCTGCCAAGGATATAATAGTTACCAGCTTCCAAAGGTTCAGGCCACCTTCCATCACCCAAACTGTCAAGCAACTGGAGCTGAGCTAATTAGAAGATAAGTTCAGGCACAAAGCCCTTCAAAGCTTTCCTGCCAGCAGAGAAAGAGGGAGGTCGAGTCCTGAAAGGATAATGCTAAGAAGAACAAGAAATAAATGTCAATAACCTGGCATAAAAACACATCAAAAAGCAAGGGGGGGGGATGGAGGGCAGGAGGGAGCAGTTAATTCAGCAGTGATCTATCATGCATCTACTGTCATGGTAAGTCCAACTTACACAACACTACCATGCTCATCATTTTCATCACTGCTGCAGTACCCTTAGCTGTATGGGTAGATTATCTTAGCTCAGCACCTTTGGAAGGCAGAAAGAGGGGGATCTAAACAAAGCTTGCTCTGGACCTAGAGAAGGAATCAAGCTTATAGGGATGTGTAACTGTGTGTACAGAGGACAAAATAGCAGCTGCTAGTATACTTCTAGAATCCAACCATTTCCAAAAAGCCATAGATGTACACAAGGCCTTTGTAGAGTGGGTCTTGACCCTGCCTGGGGATTGTTTTGCTATGGTGAGTAACATAAGATAATATCCTTAGACAACTATATAGAAATATTTGACACAGTTTGTCCTTTCTTCTTACCTTTGCAAGAATTGAACATCAGTCCAAAGATCTGAAAGGCTTAGTTCTGTCAAAATAGTATGTGAGTTGTCTGTGGACATCCAAGGTATGGAGCATCCTTTCTTCCTCATTTTCAGCTTTAGGAAAGAAAACAAGGAGATGAATAGTTTGGTTTAAAGTTAACTTGGATGCCATGTTAGTTCTCAATGGAACCCTGTCCCTATGGAAAATGAGACAGCGTTGACTCACCATAACATTTTGCAACTCAGATACCCTTCTTTACATGGTCAGAGCAATCAGTAAAACTGTTTTCACATTAAGAACCTCAAGTCAGCCAGATTAGCTGTTTCAAATGGAACAAATCCTAGCCTGTCTAACACAAAATTAAGATCACAAGGGGGAGCCACCTGTTTTCTTGGAGACCTCCTATGCAAAACAATTTTCAAGCCCATTTTGACATGAGACTGCATTGAAAGAGGGGGATCTGTAGGCATACATGCTGACATATCCAATAAATGAACTTTGATAGAGGAATAAGAAAGAGTGCAGTTTATTAACTCACACAGATATTGTAAAACCATAGAACAACTAGCCCTGAATGGCTGTTGGTTATGTTGTTCGTATGAACTAGATAACCTCTTCCATTTGTTAATATATGATTTTTTTTTAGTCACAGGCTTTCATGCCTCCATTTCTACCCTCTGCACATCCTCAGTAAATAGGTTCTTAAAAGGAATAAAGACCCTATCATTCAAGAACTCAGTTGAAGATGATTGATGTCAGGGTGTATTAATCACTCCTGTTCTTGTGTGAGTAGATCCATTCTGTGCGGAAGCTTGTGATAATTTCCCCTGGCCATTTCCAAAAAAGAGAACCAAAACTGCCTGGACCAGAAGGAGGTCACCACAATGATCCTGGGAAATTTCTTCTGAATCTTTAGAAGTACTCTGGATATTAGCGGAAAGGGTGGAAAGAAGTATAGGAACATTCTAGCACAAATAAAAGAAAAAGCATCTGTCTTCCAGGCCTTTCTGCATGGAGTCTTTGAACAGAATTTTGCCAGTATATAGATGAAGCAAAGAGGTCTATTTGAGGAACTAGCCACAGTTGGATGAAATCTTGAAGACCCTCTGATCTAGTTTCTGTTCGTAAGGGTCTGCACTGGTCCAGCTCAGTTTCTCTGCCAGATAATTTTATTCTGACAGAATGAAGGATACCTGTAGAGTGAGATTGTGTTGTGAAACTCTATGTCAAGCTAAAATGGCCAGTCTGCAGTTGGGACACAGCCTGGTTCCACCCTTGCTTGGCGATATTCCACATGATTGTGGTATTGCCTGTAACCACTTGAAGAGGTCCAAGTGACCAAAGATGGTATAAAGACTTGAGTGCTTTGATCAGGGCAAGCATCTCCTTGATATTAGAACCTTGATAGAGGAATAAGAAAGGCTGCAGGATAGTAACTCACACAAGTATTGCAAAACCAGAGAACAACATGTAGTGCACCATTGTGCACTGCATGTAGCATTAGTTACTGTTGATGCTTATAGCAGCAACCATTTTGCTTGTTAAATTTTCCCTTAGCATTTTGCTTGTGGTCCTCCAAAGGTTTTTTCACAGCTCAGCTCTACTGTAAGGTAAGCCTAGCCTCAGAGGTACCAACTCACCTCTCAACAACTATGCATTCCTAAGTGCAACCTCTCTTCCTGACCATATAAATTTGCCTAACACCATGGATGTGCAATTTCCCACAGTTTCTCCAGCCAGCTTGGTCTACATGGGCATCCTGAGACAGTGGAGTAATACAAAGTGTTGTCATCCAACAAGCTAGCTCCCGGAAGAAGGCATCGTAGCAGACATGGATGCCTTTGTTGTTTTGGATGCATTCAGAGCTTTGAACTCTCATGTTAATATCATTTCTAATAAGGCTGGTGACATCAAAAATTTTAACTATTCTAGTAGAACATTTTCCACATTACATGCGACTGTACTTTCAAAAGGTCTCTTTTTGTACCAGCAAGAAGGGCTGACATTGTTAGCACAATATTTGACTTGAAACTTTACGCTCAGAAATTAAATCTGGCTCTATGGTTTTCTAATAGTTGTAATAGTCTTCAGGCTTCTGGGTATACACAGGCTAGTTGTTTTAATCCAGCTATTAATAATAACATTATGATGTTTGAGAAAATTTGTGAACATGAAGTAAGACAATTATTAAGCCAGTGGAATAGGTACAGTTTTTACAATTTATCTAAACATGAGTGTTCTGCACTTTTTGATATTAGTAGTGATAGTAATCTACATGTCATAACGGCCATGATGGTGCAACGGTTAGCATTGCCACCTCACAGCAAGAGGTTCTCCAGTTTGATTCTTGGCTGGGGTGCCTTCTGTGCGGAGTCTGCATGTCCTCTCTGTGGTCGCGTGGGTTTCCTCCGGGTGCTCCGGTTTCCTCCCACATCCCAAAGACATGCAGTAGGTGGATTGGACACTCTAAATTGGCCCTAGGTGTGAGTGTGTGCATGTGTGTGCCTTCTGTGGAAGGTTGGGCTCCCGGCTGGCAACTTGACACTGTAAAACTCCACTGCCAATCATGAGCGGACAGATGATCCGCTGTGGTGACCCCTAACTGGGAAAAGATGAAAGAAGAAGAAGAAGAAGTAATTTACATGTCATGACGCCTGACAAAGGAGGTGGAGTAGTTTTCATGGCTGTTGTTGACTATAATGAGAAATTGAAGGACTTATTGTATATTGGCAATTTTTCACTGCTTTCTGGAGAATTGATAGAGAGCTTATGGATATGCATTTACAGGTCCAATTATCTTCGAAAGATTTGGAATTCATATCTAATCCCAAACCCATTAATGCTGGTGTTTTTGGCCTCCTGAAAGTACATAAGGACTTATCTAATCCTCCTCTCAGGTTAATTGTTGATGCAAATCATAGTAATACTTGTTTTATAGCTAGATTTTTGGATTTTATGTTGAAAGATTCTTTAGCTAAATTGTCTTATACTAGTAGAGATTCTTGGTATTTTTTTAAACCAGATCAATAGTGTAGGATTTCCACTGAGGCTATTCTAGTTACTGTTGATGCTGACAGGCTATTTTCTGTCATCCCATTTGAGCAGGGGGTTTCTTGGTTTGAGGAACACTTATGTCTATTGGTGTTTTACAACAAGATTCGGTGAACTTGCTGTTTGCCCTCATGGACATAGTGTTGAAAAATAATTACAATTTTTTTGGTAAATAAGATTTTCAACAAGTTACTGGTGTTTCCATGAGGCAGCCTGTGCCCCTGCTTTTTTCAATTTAGTTATGTTTTTTTTTGGGAACATCATTTTGTATTCAGTAGTATTTTTAAGGATTGTTGGGTGATATATACCCATATGTGGATGACAATTATAACTGCATTTTTCTATTTAGTCACTAGAGGGAACCAAAATCTCAAAAAGAACAATACTAACAGATAGGTAGTTTTAAGCATATTAAAATATAGTACAGTTTTATTAAATGCCATAAATATAATTTTGTATAAGTTTTTAGCATACACGTTATTTTAAATGTCATATTGTTGATTAATTTATTCAGAAGATATGTGTATGTACTTTTACAGTACACATTAATGAAGCTATATTTGTTTTTTTTTTAAATACTTTTAATGAGATTTTTTATTGGTTGATTAGAATTGATGACAGGTATAAAAACACATAGGTTAGGAGGGTATTTTTTACCTGATGAAGTCTGTTATCTGAACGAAAATGCAGTGAAACGTTAAGTGTTTATAGTGTTCTGTATACTTGGTGTTAGATCGAAAAATAAATGTGCTTTGGCTTTTGCTTGGGAAGTCTTCCTTTTTGGTGCCTTAACTGTATTATTTTTTTTGGTTTTGGCGTGTTTCTGCATTTTAAGGCACCTTTCTCCTATTTTTGTTTGTATTGTGTGTATTTCTTTAGTATGGTTGATTCTGTTGATAAGCTCCAGGATTTCTTCCAATACATTAACAATGCTACTGATTTTTTTGAAATTTACTTTTAAATTTGACTTTGACCATATTTGATACTTGGGTATTAAATTGTTGAAGAAGATTAGTGATGATTGTTTTATTTCTACTATTCACCGTAAGAGAACTTTTTCCAATAATTATTTGCATTTTGACAGTTGCCATCCCCATTATCAGAAAAAGGCAGTGTTCAAGGGCCAACTGGTGTGATTCGTGTGGATTATTTCCGATGACATGTTCAAAACTGAATGTGAAGTGGTCATAGACATGTTTACTAAAAGGGGTTATCCCCGGGTCTATATTATAACATCGAATTTTAAAAAGTTTGAATGTTATAATATCGAACCAGTAATGTTGAACGCTGAAAACAGAGAAAGTGCAGGATACCGAATTCTTACCCAGGGAAAGAATTTGGTGGGCCGTTGCTGTGGATTCGCTGTTTTCAGCATTCGATATGTTGGAACATTATGAGTAGGGTTCAGGTAAGTGTGCGATTGTGTGTAGGCTAGGGTTAGGGGGCAGGTTAGGTGAGTTAGGTTTAGAGAGCGGGTTAGGTAAGTATGCGGTTGTGTGGACATTAGGGTTAGGGCACGGGTCAGGTAAGTGTGAGTTGTGTGTAGGTTAGGGTTAGGGGGCGGGTTAGGTGAGTTAGGATTAGGGCATGGGTACAGTGAGTGTACAATAGTGATGGACCTTAGGGTTAGGGTTGGGTTAAGGTAAGTGGATAGCTAGTAGTGTATGTAAAGTTTAGTTTAGGTTTAGGTGTAGGATTTTGTGTATGCGTGTGGATTGTTGTTTTTTGTGTTTGTTTGTGTTGTGTGCATGTTTCTTGGAATAACAATTTTTTTCCCTGGGAAATATTCGCTATTCTGACTGTTCGATGTTTTCAGATTTCGGTGTTTAGGGTTCGATATTATAACATTCGATGTTTACGACCTTCGACGTTATAATATAGCTCCTTATCCCCTGGCTATGTTATTGGAAATCCAGAATGAAATGTGTCATATTTAAACCAATTTTGTCTAACGAGGGTTCCAAGTCTACACAGGGTTCTAATTCTACACAGAGTGTAATGGTCAACAGGCAAAACAGATTTTCTGAAAGTTCATAGCTATTTATTCATACATGGAGCTTTTCCCCTCGGACTTCTGCTGTAAAAGGACATGTGTCCAGTTGGACTTTCCCGGTAAACAAATGTTAAATAAAAAATAAATAAAGTAATAAATATTCATTACTAATTAGAGTGTGGATAGTGTCAACATAGCTAACTGATCCCTCTTTAATAGCAATGTTACACTGTTTAACAAACTGGGGGATAAACCAGTTGTGGTTTATCAGAAGGATAAATCATTCAAGGTATTTTTGGAACATGGCCATAGGAGTAAACCTATTTCCCAAAATATGGGTTTGTTTAAATGTGGGTATTGTGGTTTATATAGGTGTATAAAAACAGGGAACATATTTTCCATTACAGGCATCCAGCTAAAAGTAAATGGTCATTATTCCTTTTTTTTTTTTCAAAACAGGTTTATTGTTTTAACATATAAGAGAAATATCATAACAATTTTATACAAGTAATTAAAATAGGTATTATTATAATATTCAGCAAAACAACTAAAGTATTTACAAAGACATCCACTACAATCAGATCAATTAATTAAACTAAAATACCATGCTATTGAAATTAAAATTTTTTTAACAAATTTTGTAAATTATCCCATACAATATAATAAGATGTTTTTCTATTTGTTCTTGTCCTAATTGTGTTTATTTCCATATGGCACACTATATTCATAACATTTTTAAATTCATTGAACGAAGGAGGTGTATCTGAAATCCAATTTCTAGTTATTATTTTCCTAGCCACTGCTAGAATAGACCATAACAAGGGAAGCTTAACCTTTTAACACTTTGAGGTACAGGTGTGTTGAATAATATAAGAGATTTAGAAATAATGAAATTATCTGTAAAAGAGCCTGCAAAAATTCATTAATTGACTTCCAGTATTCTTTCAATTTTATACAGTCATAAAACATATGAGCCCAGTCAGCATTAATTTCTACATTACATCTCTTACATAAATTATCTTTATTATTTATTTTATTCATCATCAAAGGTGTATAAAAAGATCTATGTAAAAATTCCATGTATAAAGTCTCCAGACAATGGAAGACGTAGTTCTATAAGCAGATTCCAAAATATATTGTTTATCTTGTTGATTTGGTGGGTCCCCATTAATAGAAGTGAAATAATTCCAGTATGAATCTACACTGTAAAAAGTTTCTTGTCTGATAATTTTATTTATGTATGAAAGTTTACCTTTATCAGAAACTTTATGTTGTAAATTTAATATCAAGTAATCAATCAGTGTTGGAATAGATTCTTTAACTGTTATAGACATTAGATCTATTTTATTAATGAGATGTTGTCTAAAGGTCTGAACCTCTAACCAGCAAGTTTCTCTTAGATCAAATTCTTGTTTTAAGAAATCTAGATTTTTAACTTTATTATCAGATATCAACTGATACCAGTACTTTAGATCATTATCTATAGCTAAATGAGTTCCTTCAGAAGTAGATGACAAAAGCATACCCTGAGTATACATTATAGGGAATACAATAAAATTCCATTCCCTATACTTAGGGTGCATGAATATAAAGTTACGATAACTAATAATAATATTTAATGGGTAACAAACCATATGTTTAGGTGTAATAGGTAAAGTACAAAATTCCTTTAGTGACCATAACATGGAGTTATTTACAATCATATTTTTATGTGTTAAGGAGATTTTCATGAAGTGCATACTAATTAGCTCCCAATAATCTTTCCATTTTGTGACATATGACTGATCTATTAATAAAGTAATAACTTTTACAATAGAAGAGATAGTATATAAATTAAAGACTGGAAAAGAAATACCCCCTTGAGACCAGCTATTAGTATGTTTCTTTAATGCAATCCTAGGTCTATTAGGTGCCCATAGGAAATTTAACATTAGTGTATTCAGTTTCTTGATAATTATTTTTGTAGGTGGAAGTATTATTGATTGTATTAAGTATAAAATCTTGGGGAATATTATCATTTTAATAATTGTAAGTCTCTCCTCCATAGTAAAAAACATATTATTCCAGGTATTAAAAAGATTTTGTATATTAAGAAAACAGGTATTATAATTATTATATATAATAGATTTAATATCTTTAGATAGTATTATACCTAAATAAGTTATGTGACCTGAATTGGGTACATATTTAGTAAAATCACTAATAAGAATATTTTTTCGTGTATATATAGGTAGTATTTTAGTTTTTTCTTCATTGAATATTAAACCAGAAATACTTTTAAAATTCATCATGTTATCAAATAGAGACTGCATAGAAGAATTAGATCCTGCTGATGTAATTAGAACATCATCTGCAAAAAGTTGAATTTTGGATGTTGTATTTTCATCTATTTCAAAACCCTCTATGTCAGTACTGTTTCTGATCAAATTAGTCCAAGGCTCCATTACTAAAGTGAATAATAGTGGAGAAAGTGGACATCCTTGTTTTGTACCTTTAAGAATGGGTATTTTTTGTGAAACATAAGTTCCTACCTTAATATAAGCCAACGTTCCTTTGTATAAATGCTCAATTAGATTTACAAATGCATCTGAGAAGTTTGTGCACTTCATTAAGGTAAACAGATAGTCTCAACTTACTGAATCAAATGCTGAACTTATATCAAGACTAATAAGTGTTAAATATTTCTTTTTCCTATTTGCAAAATCTATTAATGTTAAAGTTCTTCTTATATTATCAAAAGTATTTCTATTTGCAATGAAGCCTGTCTGATCTATATCTATAATGCCGGGAATGATTGTCTTCAATCTATCAGCAAAAATACTCATAAACATTTTATAATCAACATTAAGTAATGAGATGGGCGATATGAAGAACATCTAGTTGGATCTTTATTAGGTTTTAAAATTGGCGAAATAAATGTATATTGCCAAGATGGGGGGGGTTATTAACTCAGTTTGGGCCAAAATAAAAACCTTATGTATTAATGAATATCTACTTTTAGAAAGGATTTTATATATCTCTGGTATAATACCATCATTACCCGGTGCTTTGTTTGATTTAAGCTTATTTATTTGTGTAATAACTTCTGTATATGAAATACTCTTGTCCAATAGTTTAATCTGTTGTTTATTAAGCTTTTTATTCATGTTTGTGGTTATAAACTCCTTTATTTTATCTTTAGGTTCCATGTTAATGTTATTATGGTTAATTTTGTGAAAGTGATTTCTAAATTCATCTAGTATTTCTGGTATACTAGAAACATTCTTCTTTTTCCTTAGAGAAAAGATTTCTTTGATATGGTTTTGTTTATTCAACCTTTTTGTTTTATTTTTAAGTCTATGTAAGTATTTGGGGCTTATTGAATAAGACAAAACTTGTATTTCTCTAAAGTTATTTTAACTTTATGAGTTAAAATTTTTTGTATTTCTCATTTAGTTTGTTTATTTCTTCAATAACTTTCTTGTCCATAATATTTTCTTTATTATTATGTTTATAAGATTCTAATTTACTTTGAATATCTAACAATTCCTTATCCCAAGATTTCCTTTTATTATTATACCATCTGATACTTTGTCTATATAGATATGATTTTAAGGCATCCCAAACATAAACAATGGAGACTCAGGAGTATTATTTATGCCTAAAAAATGTTTTACTTCTGAAAATATATATTCTTTATAGTCTTTTAGTTGAGTTAAGTATGCTGGTATCCTTTTGATCTGAACATTATGAGTATTTTTTATCATGAATTCAAAAACAATTGAATTATGATCAGATATAGGACATGAAATGATTTTGGAATTAAGTAAATCTGTTACCATCTGGTTAGAAATAAAGACCCTATCTATTTTTGAATAAGTTTTGTATCTGTTAGAAAAAAAAGGTGTATGGTAATGAATTTGAATCTATCTGATTATTAATATCATTCCAATGATAAGAATTAGCAAAATCATTTCAATGTTTTGCATTAGATGTAATTCTTCTTTTCCCTATAGTGGTAGTATCACTTTCATGTAGTATACAATTAAAGTCACCAGCTAAAATAATATCTCCTATAGAGAATGATATGATCTTATCAAGATGATGTTTCACTGTATTAATACCAATTCCAGGTATCCAATATACATTAATTAAAGTGTAAGTCTTCCCATTAATTTGTATTGTAACCATACAAAACATTCCTTTGTCATCCTGATAAGACTTAATGGTTTTAGGAATGGGCATACTTTTATTCCATAAAATAGCCACTCCTCTTTTTCTGAGTGTGCTCTGAACTAACCAATACTGTATATTTGTTTGTGGCTAGTTTATCAATATCTTTTTTCAAGAGATGGGTTTCTTGCAGGAAGACTAAGTTGGCCTTATGTAAATTAATGTATCTTATTAGGCTTGCCCTTTTACATGGATTATTCAATCCATTAATGTTTAAAGAAATTCCTTTTAAAGATGTCATTTGGCATTTTTAAAACTTAAGAATCTTATGATCAAAATAACAAATAACAAGATAAGTAATGTTACATCTCCTCCTTTAGGTGTACCTTTAAATATAGCTGTATTTATTGAATCTCTTATGGGATTTCATATAGGATTCAATTTTGTTTGTAGTGACAATGAATGTACAAAATATATTGTGGATGTCAAAACTATATACAAATAACAATGAACAAGTGAAAATAATGTAAGGATTAAACCTTGCATCCAGCCTGGAGTTATAAACTCCAACTTAGAGTAGTATTTACCACTCAAGTTAACCCCTACCCTAAGCAGCAGTACCTCAGCTACCACCTTATCAATTTAATACTAGTTATATTTAACTGAGGTTAACAGTTTTCAATTCAATTATCTAGCAAGACAAGACTACACATTTGGTAAAACAGCATCATATAAACTAAAATAAACCTTTTTTTTTTTAAACTGTTCATACTACTATATACATCCATGTAATATAAAACACTTGTATTCAAATAGCATTCAAATAATCTTGATGTTAGAAATCAAGAGAAGAGAAAAATAAGTTCTAACATTCATTTAAATCAAAAACTTTGGCTAATATGATTCAAGACATTACATATATTAAGATGCATCTATTTTCTGTCATGTAAATGCAATTAACAGCTTCCAAAAAACCTTGAATTGCTTGTATATGAGCATTTACTCAAACTCATTATTGTCAATAGAATAAAATATTGTATTCATAGAAATTGTTATAAATCATACTGCATAGTTATGCAGATTCTCAGAAACACTTATATACATATATACATACACACACACACACACACACACACACACACACACACACACACACATATATATATATATATATATATATATATATATATATATATACACACACACACACACACACACACACATATATATATATATATATATATATATATATATATATATATATATATATATATATACACACACACACACACACACACACACACACACACACACACACACACACACATACACACACACACACACACACACACACACACACACACACACACATATATATATATATATATATATATATATATATATACACACACACACACACACACACACACACACATATACATATATATATATATATATATATATACATATGCAAACACACACACACACGCACACACACACACACACACACACACACACACACACACACACACATATATATATATATATATATATATATATATCTGATCTCACTGAGTTGTGTCCTTGCCGAGCACTATCTTACTTGCAGTCCCTACAATAAATCTGTCTGCTTTATACAAAATAATGAACAGCAAACACATTTTAGTAACCAGATTTTACAACCATGCTATACTACTGCTTTAAAATATATCACATGACAATTTCTTCCAGAATAGTGTTATAAAATTATTTATGCTTGTCAATCAGATGAATTAAATGACTTATAGTAATGTATATGTTTGGAACATAAGTTTTTAACACAGATTATTAAGCTGCTGTTAAGTAGATTTTCAAAAACACTTGAATAAATGTTTCATTTTCTATGCCTTCTAAAATAAGACATTTACTTACTACAAGAAACTGTATCATTTAAACTCATTATAACTGACATATTTTATGAATTATAACATAGATATTTAAGTAATTATATAAAATAACTCACATTTAGATGTTAAAGAGTTCATTTTCCTTCACATAGTCGCATTTGTATCATTTCTATTTCCTGGTAGAGTGACATTCCTGAATCTGTGATGTGTCAGTGTGATATCTAGGTCAAAGGTGAGACTGGCTGCTTTCAGCTTCTCTGTGAGAATTCTGAGAGTTGAAGCTTTTGAAGTAGCTCATGGACACTGTGCATGAGACAGCCCACATCCCAGATTGTCTCTCTTAACATTTTGGCGGGAAACTTATTAAAAACTAGTGACAAACATTCATTTAGCAGTGTAAATGCATCTAAACATGACAAAACCTTCACAATGTATTTTACAGGTTATTACAGCCTCTATGTAAGTGAAATTAAGCCCAAAATTATTAATAAGTAATAAAACTCAATATTTTGTCCCAATTCAATTTTTATGCAAATCTTATTATTTACTGTGTCTATATGATTAAAAGCATTTCTATATATTAATATAGAAAAGAAAAGAGAGTAGAAAGTAAAAGGGTGTAAGGCAGAAATAAAAAATGTAAGAGAAAGCTATAAGAAGTATATACAATGGAATATTACTTACTGTTTATATTAATAGAGTTAAAAATAAAACATATTATTTACTATTATTTAGTTCTAATTATTATTAGTTAAAGCATGACAGATTATTTACAAACAAGCATAAGCAGTATAATCAAGAAAGTATAATTAGGAATAGCATTTGAAGAACATATAAACTTTTACAAGGAATAAATATGTTATTATTCTATTAATCATATTTTCATTACTCTTCTCTCCTGCCCTCCCCCACCCTTTACCCACTACATAATCTAAATAGAATGTCATTGTTTAAACAAAGAAAAGAAGAAAAGGAGAAGAAAAAAAAGATAAAGAAAAAAATGTATCAAATTACTGACCTTACTTCTCCTTTTCAGAAAGAGAAACAAGTTGAATCACAGCTTGCCATTAAATCTCCAGATATTTTGACTAGTTATGAAACAAAACATTTCTTTGCACACAGAGAATAACTTTGATTAAATCTTTTTCAAAATATTTATGGCTTCTTGGAAATGCAGGAACTATATTTAAAAAGATTAATAATGAAATAAAATGATGAGAGAAAAAAAACATAGAACAAATCATTTGTTTTTAGTCTCTTCTTCTTCTCTGAAGTCTTCCACGAAGTTTCAGTTGCCAGTCTCTTTAATGAAGGACTAGCCCATTCCATTTCCTCTATTTTATCCAAAATCTTATTTTTTTTGATAAACAGTAAAGCAGAGTCTAAGTCATCGAAAATTTTAGGACCATCAGGAAGGAAGATTTTAAGCTTGGCAGGAAACAGAAGGTATGTTTTAAACTGTGCTTTTTAAGCTCCCTTATTAGTGGCAGAAAAACTTTTCTTTTAGCTATTACCATGGAAGAATAGTAATTGTCAAAACGCACAGTTGTCTCATTAATCTTAACAGGAGCTTTAGCCCAAGCAGATTTAAGAACCATCTCTTTATCAAAAGATGATAGAAATCTAACTATAACTGATCAAGGATAGTTTTTGTTAGAGTTAGTATTAGCTATAGATCTATGTGCTCTTTCGATACCAAAAGAGAATGCTTCTGGTAAGTCTAAAGTTTTAGGGAGCCATGTTGTTAAAAAAGAAGTAATATTGTTACCTTCAATATTTTCTGGCAGTCAAATCCTAATGTTATTGCGCCTAGATCTATTTTCCAGGTCATCCAGCTTTGTTTGTAAATGTGTATTTTGTTTCAGGAGAAACTCAGTGTTGATTTCCTCTTCTTGTATTCTATTTTCCATGTCATTCACAGCTTCTTCTATGCCTGTCATCTGGATCTTCTGTTGTTGCAGGTCTATATGTAACAAGTCTATTTGTTTTGTAGTTTTTTCTATGAAGGTGTCTATTTTAGTATCCATTTTATCCATCTTAGCAGTAAGTTGCTGGATTATAATTATCAGAGACTGAAGTTCTTTCTTGATGCTGGAGTCTTGAGAATTTGTCTTACTGGAACTCATTTCAGACTGATAAACTGACATAAACTGACAGGAAAATTTCCAAAGTGATTTCTGACAGGAATATTGTTAAGATTTCCTTTCTTTTTTAGATATAGTTCAAGAACTATATAAAACAAACATATTTAGAAAGAAAATTACTTCAAAAATTCATTTTTTAAGTAATTAATTCCTGTCAGTGTAATGAAATTGGTGGAGCTGAAGAAATCTGCTGCTATCCTGTGTTCATCCTTGGCCACGCCCCCCAATGGTCATTATTCCTGTGATTCAAGCCAAGTAGGTTGCCTGGCTTGTTGGAATTTTTGTCCCACTTTTTTGAATGGCTAGCAGGAAATTGAGAATTAGAATCTATGAACATATGCTCAATATCAGGAACCATAAAAAAATAATGCCCTATTCAGACATATTGAATTTAAGGCAGATCATAAGTTTTATTTACTGGTTTTAGATCAAATAACTTTTGATGGCCGGGGATATGTGGTGGATGAGCATCTGGCTAAGAGTGAAGTGACATGGCAGATTAAATTGGATGCCACTACTTTCCCTGGGTTACATGATTCACTTTCCATTATTTCAGTATTAAAGTTAAAACAGTTAACAAGTTAATGAATTATTATTAATTGAACAATTATTCACTTGTACTGTTTACGGTTGTGGGTCATGTGATTTTAATATCATTATATACTATGGTTAACATTGTTATGTTAGTTCTGATGAAGTACCTTGATCAAATTTGTGAAATGGAAGTGCTTACTTTTATTTTAATAAAAGTGTTTTTTTCTGAGTTTTCTGCCTTTCGTGTTTGGTATTACAGGAGTTTTTTGTAATTTGTTTGTTTTTTCCTGGTGGATTTGGGATTATGGTGTAGTATTTGCCTCATGTTCACTGAAAACCCTCTGCTCTTGGACCACACAAACTCAACATGTGAAAGATGCAACTATTATTAAGAACCTTGAATCCATGCTCTCACACCAGTCAGTTCGTATGACAATGAACGGGTTGTCATCATGCACAACTCACCTTACCTCCTACTCCACCCAAACACATATCACACATACCTACATATGCGAAGGTCCTCACCAGAGACCTCCCAAACACAAACACAAACACGCTACATATAATACTTCCTCTGCAGAACACAATACACTTAATAGCTCACACATCAGTGTCTCACCTGGCAAGTGCTTAAGGCAAAACACAAAACCAAACATATTAGTCATAGGTGATTCCAGTGTGAGGCACGCAGCTGTCCCTCTCACCAGGCTGGATAAGGAGAAGGTCAGAGTCAGCTGTCTGTCAGGTGCCAGGATCCGCCATATCACACATGCACTCAAGTCTCTCAACAGCAGGTACTGTTATGACTCTATTATAGTCCATGTTGGTGTGAACGACTTGAGACATACCTCTCTGGACTAAATGAAGAGAGACACGATTGGATTATGTGCCTCAGGCTGGTATGTCCCTAGCCTTAAGCAGCATTTTTACCTTCATATAGGATGATGCCTCAATACAAACAGAAAATGATGGACTTCAATAATTGGCTTAGTTTCTGGTGCCATTCCAAGGAGACACAGTATCTGTCAGCCTGAAATGACATGATCAACAGACCTCGATGCTTTGCTAGAGATGGTCTTCATCTGTCACCCCTGGGAATTTGGCTACTGGCCAAGGTTTTTGCTTTCCCCAAAGGGCTTTTTCAGACAGTGTCTCAAGGACAAAACAAAATTCTCATTATAAGAACTCCATCTAAGAACAACCTCAAGGTTTTTCTGCTAAACGCTAGGAGTCTTAACATGAACCTTCATTCACTGAAAGCAGTCCTCACCTTGGAAGACACTGACATTTGTGCAGTCACGGAGAGCACCTCAGCCATATCGGCCTACACCTCCTTGAACACATTCAGATCACAAACTGAAGGCATAAAAACTAATGGAGGCAGTGTATCAATATTCATTAAAGATAAATACACCTCCAGATTGGTTAGACATCATAATTCCCTGGAGATACTTCAGGTGCAATTAACTGTTGTTAGGACACCTATTCAAGTCATTGCCAGCTACAGAACATCCTCCATGAATCAGGACACTCACTCTACCTATTTGGATCTACTTGAGTCTATCAAGATACATCTGAGCACAATGGTTTTTGGTGACTTTAACTAACCATCCATTGACTGAGGGAATTACTCGTGCTCACACTCACTTGCCCAAATGTTTCTTGAGTTCATTAACTCCAGTTCCCTGGACCAGCTAGTTGACACCCCCACGAGGGGTGCCAACATCCTGGATCTGGTGTTTACCAATATGGGGAACCATTGTAGCACCCTCATTGTGAGGTCTTCGTTGGTGAGATCTGACCATAAATCAGTCTCATTCAAAGTTACTATCACACCTGACCGGCCCCCAGCACCAACTAAACTAAAAAACTTCTCCAAAACAGATTATATCCTCTTACAGGATGGTATAAATAGCTTCACTGCGCCTCCCCTCAGATGGAAATGGCAACTATGCGGAGTTCTACACAAATGCTTTATAGAAACACATGAACAACTGCATTGACTCGGCTATAACTGATAGGACCAAAACAAGCTCCTCAAGGAAGAGCAAACCTGTCTGGTGGACAACTGCCATTAACAGGCTTTACAATAAGTTGAAGAAATTGATGTCTAAGTGTAAGAAGGAGTGAGCCCTAACACTCCTCTACAGCTTAATCAGGCTTGTGAAGTTCTCCAAAGCTAACTATGAATCCAAATTAGCTTCACCAACTAAGCACAACCATAAGGCATGCTTTAGTCACATCCATAACCAAAAAGGAAAGGCCCAGATTTATGACAAACTGGTAGGGACATATATCAAGCCTGTGGACATTGCTAACCTAATAGCCAACAGTTTCTATGAAAACTTCACTCCCCTGACCCCACCACACTTACCCCAGGACTTCCCTACCACCTTTCCTCTACCTTATATCTCTAAAGAGCAGTTTGTGAACACCCTCTGTAAGGTCAAAAACACAGCATCCATGGGACCTGATAACATCCCAGGCTGAATCCTACACGGGCTTAAACAAGAATTAGCAGCACCATTGGATACTCTTTCAATCATAGTCTAAGTATTGGCTTCTTTCCAGCTGAACTGAATGGAAAAAGGCCACCGTTATCCCCTGTCACAAAGGTGGTACTTCTACCCAGTGAGATACAGACCTATTAGCTTGACTAGCCATATCTGCAAGGCCATGTAGACAATCTTCATGGACCTTAGCAACAAAGATATTGCTAACCTCCAAACACTTGACCCTACTCAATTTGGATTTGTCAAAGGAGATCATGCCTGTTAAATCTGGTGGGCTTCTTCGAGACAGTCACCAAGATTCTCACTCCACATTCCTAAGCACCCAGGAAACTATTAGGGTCCAACCCAACACTCTCATACTAGCTGCCTTCAACTACCCCTCCATCAACTGGGAAACTACTCATGCACCAGTACACTGGCCCAACGCTTCCTGGAATTTATCAATTCCAATGCCCTGTACCAGCTCATTCTTACCCCCACTAGAGGAAGCAACATCCTTGACCTGGTTATTACTAAAATGGACAACCATTGCTCTATACCAATAGTCAATTCCTGCCTGGTTAAATCCGACCACAAACTAATCACCATGGAAATCCACATCTCACCCACACCCCCTGCAAAGGTAACCACCATGAAAAACTTCTCCAAAGCTGACTTTGGGCTCCTAAAAACAAAGGTGGCTAACTTCACAGCACCCATATCAATGGAAAATATATGCATGACTGCCAGATCATGCACTGTACAAACATGTACATAAATGCATGGAACTAACCATACCCAACACAACCGAGATGCTCTCCTCCAAAAAAAAAGGAAGCCAATCTGGTGGTCCCCTGCAATTAATAAACTCTATAACAGAAGGAAAAAAAACTGTTGCAGAAAAAGGTCAAGTCCCAAAACCTCTCAACCTGGAAACATCAAAAATCTGGACAAGGCCCATGAAAAATATGTACAAATCTGTACACTTATTAATGTAAAATTTGCATACATAATTATGTAACCCCACCTACTCCAAGGGCACCAACTTTCAAATGCATACTGAAGAACAGACTACCAAAATATGGCACCAGAGTCCCCCTGCAGCCATTACAATGTCCCATTGCCCGGCTATTTCGCCCCATTTAGCATAAACACTAATGTGCATGCATGCATACTGCTTTACTTCTACAATGATTATATGGATTTTACTTTTACATTTTATAGCACAATGCACAAACACTAATAGATATCTGTTAAACAAAGTGATACTGTCTCACATTCACAATGAAAATAGACTTTCCATTAAAACTTCCCTGCCCTTGAAACTCACAATCATTGAAACAGCATTGAAACCCACACCACATCCAAAGAAAATTAATCTGGCCAGTGGTGAATAAAGATTACCTTTTGGCTGTTTTCAAATCATAGTTCCCTTGCACACAAAACAAGAAACATACATACATTCTTTGATACACCTTCCTGACTTTATTAAATCATATTCCTTTTATAATACAGCACACTTAGACTTAAGTTAGAGCTCATTTTAAATTTATTGTTTGAACATTTTTCCAGTAGGCAATGAAACAAAATGCATGAACCAATAATGACCAAACTGCTCAGTTCAGAACATTTCCATCATAAAAGTGTAATTACACACACACACACACACACACACACACACACACACACACACACACACACACACACACACACACACACACACACACACACA
This sequence comes from Protopterus annectens, assembly GCF_019279795.1. Classification (NCBI taxonomy): domain Eukaryota; kingdom Metazoa; phylum Chordata; order Ceratodontiformes; family Protopteridae; genus Protopterus; species Protopterus annectens. The sequence continues at coordinate 1,257,182,752 of NC_056744.1, read as the reverse complement.
CACACACACACACACACACACACACACACACACACAGACACACACACACACACACACACACACACACACACACACACACACACACACACACACACACACACACACACACACATATATATATTTTATATATATAATATAAACAGAATGACAGTAGTGTAAGCCATAAACATCTTGCACAGCTTCTCACATTTATTTTCCATTTCATTTTTTTTTTTTGGGGGGGGGCAAAAGGACAAAAACCAGGGACACTTTTTAAATATTGCTTGCATAATTTTGGAAAGTTGCTAGAATAAAGTGTTGTGTTACCACCATGCATTTTACTGCCAAATCTTGAACCCAGGATCCTGTGCACTACAGTCAGAGCAACATATCACTATGCTAAATCAGGAGTTTCCTGAAAGATAGGAAGACTGCAACTTAAATGGCTATCACTTACTGAATTCAGTTTTCACTCACCATAGCTCTCAGCCTCTTAGCACAAAAAACCTGGACAAAGCCAATAATGGGGAAATACACAATCCAGTTCTCACTTCTCACCATAACTCTCAATGTCTTAGCACAAAAAACCTGGACAAAGCCAATCATAGGAGATGGGAATACAGCCGCAAAATAGGGACAGTTTCCAAATACTAATCTTATAAAATTGCTAGAATAAAAGGATTTGTGTTACCATTTATTTTCTGAAGAATATGAAGTCTGAAATTCAAATGCCTGTCATTATGTAGTGAATTCAATCCTTCAGTGATTTGCCACAAAAACCTTAAAAACTACATATTTAATGAGGAACAGAACAAAAATATAAGGCATACATTTACAAGTGGTGGTGGTTAGGGACTTTAGGGTCTCTTTACCTGTACCCAAGGTACAGGGTTTGGGCCTGACTACCTGTAGTCACCAGGTGTATTTACCTGGGGGCATTTACACACACACACACACACACACACACACACACACACACACACACACACACACACACACACCCAAAACTTCTCAGAAAATGAAAATACACACAAGCCAGTGTTCAGATACCTCCAATAACTTTGTTGATACTGCAAAATATGAGCGACCAGTGATATGAGTGTCCTGGGCCAAAACTAAATACATCCATCATCAAAATATGAGTGTCCTGGGCCAAAGCTAATTTCCTTCGTGCTTGCAGATCCATTCAAATCAAATGCCAGAAATGCGTGCATGCCCTTGAGCATTCCGACAGGCTGATGGAGCTGATGTCATCGCATATGTGATGACATAAACTCAAAAAAACGAAAGCAAAATTAAAAACAAAGCTGGGAAAAAGGGAAATGAAGGGCTGCCACTCAGGAATCGTGGCATCCCATTATTTGGACCCCAAAACTCTGTAAAAAATGAGTAATTCGGGATGGTTGGGAGGTATGGTCTCAAGACTGGAAAAACTCCCGTATTAGCATCAAAAAAAAGTTGAGATCTCTCATTAAAACCTCTAAAGTTGGCTATGAAGGCAGAATTGCAGCAGACACTAAAAACAACCACAAAGCCTGCTATAGTTATATCAAAAATCTCCATGGAAATACCCATGTTTGCTCTGAGTTACTGCACAATGGTACCTCCTATACTGAGGCAACAGATATTGCCAACATACTGGCTGACAGATTCAGTGCCAACTTTACCCCTCTCTTCCCCCCCAAAGGACCAATCACAATACCAGAGGAATGCCGGGCAACCAGCATTACTGCAGCACAGGTTAAAGCTGCATTGTCCAAGGCCAAGAATACAGCCTCCATGGGACCCAACAGTATCCCTGGATGTGTTCTACATGAACTACCAAGTGAACTGGTACCACATCTGTGTGCCCTGTTCAATCACAGCCTCACCTAAGGCTTTGTCCCTACCGAATGGCACACTACTACAGTCATCTCTCCATAAAGGGGGAACAACTACAGACCCTGGGAATTATCGCCCCATTAGCCTGATGAGTTTGCTATGTAAGGCTATGGAGCTCATCATCATGGACCTAATTAACAAGAAAATAAGGACTCTCCAAACTCTAGATCCCATGCAATTTGGTTTTGTGAAAGGCAGATCATGCCTTCTCAACCTGTTTTATTTCTTTGAATTAGTCACTAGAGCTGTGGATGAGGGCAAGCCAGTTCATACAGCCTACCTCGATCTGGCCAAGGCCTTTGATGCCATTCCCCACTCAGGAATTATTGATAAGCTCACCAAACTAGGCATCAACCCCTATATCACTAGGTGGGTTGCAAATTGGCTCACAGATAGAACCCACAGTGTGAAAGTAGCAGTCTCCAAGTCAGACTTCCGACCAGTAATGAGTGGTGTCCCACAGGGATTGGTCCTGGGTCCTGTCCTGTTTGGCATCTACTTCTCAGAAATCCAGGACAACATGGAGGGACTCTGGCTGACCAAGTTCACAGATGACTGCAAGCTGGGAGCCATTATTAACTCCCCAAGTGATGTAGACATCCTACAGAAAGGCCTCACTGAGACCAATGACTGGTGTCAAAACCATGGCCTTAAGCTTAATGCCAAAAATGATTCATCATCCCCTTTGGGAAAAACTCAGTTCCCACTAATTGTCATACTGATGGGAGCCCACTGAACACTGAAGGTGTTATAAGAGATCTGGGGGCACAGGTTGACAGCAACCTCTCCTTCGACCACCACATTGCCACTGTGGTCAGAAAGTCCTTCTATGGGGCACATCTCATTACCAAGGGTTTTGCATCCAGGAAGAAAGAGGCCATCATCTCTCTCTACTCCTCTCTCATTAGGCCAATCATTGAGTATAATTCCCCATTTGGCATGTACCTTACTAGACACATGCAACAGCTGGAAAGGCCATAAAAGTACCTTATGAAGAGGACCCTAGGCCTTAAACACATGTCCTACACAGACTGAAAAAACTCCACCTATTTTCTATCTCATATCGTCTACTAAGAGGCAATCTCTGCTTGACTTACAAAGCCATGTTTGACCCAGCTCTGTTAGAAATGCAGCATCTAAAGAAATCCCAATCCATCCACACCACACACTCAAGAGACCTCAACCTCATTATCACAGTCAACAGAACATGCTGGAGGGACAGGTTCATAACCCAGAGACTGCCCATGCTCTGGAACAGACTTCCCATACATGTCAAGCAGAGCACCTCACTGGCCCTCTTCAAGAGAAATCTTGATGAGTGGATGGGAAATACAAAGTTCACCCCGGGGATCACTCCAGTGGCTCTACTTGATAGAGGCACTGGTAACTAATGTCAGGCAGCACAATGCCAGGGCACTTCTGTGGGCTAGCCTTGTAAAGGCTCCAGGGCCATTATCCCAGTACCTATAAACCCATGAACCAAGGCCTTTGACAGGGGAAATCTGTGCATACAGGCTACCTAGACTTAGCCAAGGCTTTTGTCACTATCCCCCACTCAGGCATAATTGACATACTCATGCAGCTAGGTATCAACCTGTATATCATTAGATGGGTCGCTAACTGGCTCACTGATAGAACCAATATAGTCAAAATAAGGGAATCCACCTCCAACAGCAGACCTGTAATGAGTGGTGTTCCACAGGGATCAGTCCTGGTACCTCTACTGTTTGGAATATATTTCTCTAAAGTACAAGTTAAACTAAAGGTCTGTGACTGACAAAGTTTACTGATGACTGCAAACTGGGAGTGATCATAGAATCCCCAAACGATGTCAGCATCCTACAAGAGGGTCTTACACAAACAAATGACTGGTGCCAAAGTCATGGCCTAATGCAAAAAATATATTATCATCCCTTTTAGTGAGATTGATGTTACTACTAACTACCACAGCAATAATGACACCCTAAGTACACACTCAGTGGTGAGAGACCTGGTCACACAGGTTGAAAGCAACCTTACCTTTGATCACCCTGTCTCCACAGTGGTAAGAAGGGCATTCTATATTGCTCATCACATAAGTAAGGGCATTGTCTCCAGAAAAAAAGAAGTTATAACCTCCCTGTACTCTTCTCTCATCAGGCCAATAGTTGAGTACAATGGCCCTTTTGGTTTGTACCTTTCCAAGCACCTGCAGCAATTGGAGAGACCACAAAGGTTCCTCACAAGGAAAATTGAAGGTCTTCAGCATTTGTCCTATAAGGATCATCTGAAATCACTGTCACTTTATTCTGTTTCATACAGACTACTCAGGTGATCTCTGCCTAGCATATAAGACAATTTTTGACCCTGCTTTATTGGAAATGCTGCATATCCATAAGTCAAATGGTTGAGGGGTTACTCGCTCTAATGGCCTTAACCTGGCATGTGACATTAATAGAACCTGCTGGAGGGACAGTTTTGTCTCCCAGATGTTACTTCAACTTTGGAGCAGACTCCCTATACATGTCAAGCAGAAACCCACATTTGTCCTTTTCAATCACAATCTGGACGATTGGATGGGTAATTGTAAATTCACCCCAGGGGTTCCAACTATGTCCCTCTTGGACAGGGGTGATAAGTGTTGATTGTGAAATATGGGTAAAACTTGGCTAGGCTTGTAAGGGCCCTAGGCCCTAGTAACCTCTTATGACCCTATGATCCTGTGCTTGCATCTATCATTGATGTCTCACACCCTTGCACTTTTATCCCTCCTGAAAGTGCACCTTAAGCAAAGTCCGAAGCATGTGTGGTGACTGACCACTTTTTAGCAGTGAGAGAGAAGGAAAGACCTAGATTTAAGGATATCTATTGTCTCCACCAAAAGATTTCTCTTCTGAAAAAAAAAGAAAAGCAATGGGATTTAAAAAGGTAAAGGGTGTTGATGCTGGAACCAACGAGATTTCAGGTACCAGTTATCTTTCTTATATGGAGTCTTCCTAGGAGTATTGTGAGAAGCATAGATGCCAAGAGACCCAAAATCCTGAGGTATTTCCTCACAGTGGCCAAAGTTTGAGTGGAAAACCTTAGAAGTAGATCAAAATAAATATATATATATATATATATATATATATATATATATATATATATATATATATATATATATATATATATCTTCCTGTGGAAGAAAAGTTCTTTGAACTGAAATGTCTAGTTGACATCCCAGGAACACAGTCCTGTGTTAAGGAGTCAAGAAAGACTTTCGAATGGTATCTTGGAATCCCAGCTTGTGTGAGAGATGTCACACCCAAGACAGATATTCCTCACACTTTCAAAAAGACTCTGCAAAGATAAGCAAGTAATCTAAATATGAAGAAACGTGGATACCCTGTAGTCTGCAATGAGCTATAACTAGAGCTAAACATTTTGTGAACACTCTTGGTGCTGTGAATAGTCCAAAGGGTAAGGCAGAGAACAGACAATTTGATCCATACACATACAGCCTTAAGACATTTCTGAAGTCTGGATGAATGAGTATGGGATGATAAGCACTTTTCAAGTCTAGTGTTGCCAGGAAACCTGAAAGAGTAAGAAGAGTTATCAGGCTGTGAAGCTACATCATTTTGAATTTGGGCACTAACACAATTAGGTTTAGGAAAGAAATATCCAGAACTGGTCTCCAAGCATTTTGTTGCTTTGGCAATTGGAACAGCCATGAATAAAAACTCTTTCCAACCTGGGAAGGAACAATGGGTTCTGTCACTCCTTTGTACAACATTTGATGAAAAACAGGTTGAAACAAAATAGTGTGATCTGATGGATAAGAAATGACCCCCTGGGAAAAGAGGAATTTCCTCCCCCTGCCATCTGTAACCTTGATGAATGATTTTCAGGACTCATTTGTCTGAAACAATCTGTTACACAAGATAAAAATGGAGAAAACAGAAAAAGATGGCCAAGGTTGGAGACAGTCACAGTGTCTTTTGAGTAGTGATTCGGACTTGTTAGTCTGTCTGTGATTTTAGGAGGTTTGAGGCTTATTTTTGGAACACCCCTTGCCATTTCTTCTTAAACTTCTGTTTACCTGAATTTTGCTGAGAATGTTTTTTTTTTTTTGCCAAAAGTGGACAATTTGGAAAAGTAGGCCTGAAAAATCTTTAATATTCCCTGAATCAGCTTGCCCCTTTCATCACACTTTTTAATAACCTCTGCAGTGGTAGGGCCAAGCACCAAATCTCTAACCAAGGGAGGATTTAAAAACTTAAAATCTCATTCTTAACATCATCTGGGATGTTCTTAAAATGCAGCCATCCAAACCTCCTCAAAACTGTACCAGTGAACGTATCCCTGGGAAAAGTATCAACAGAGTTATACACACACTGCAAATAATGAGTAGTGGCCTGTGCAGCAGAAGAAACTAAATTATTTAAATCAGATGTTACCACACAAGAAGAAAATGCTGATAAAACGTTCCTCATACTTTCACAATTTGTCAAAACAAACTTTACCATATGAGCCTAACAATTCAAAATTTTGAAAATCAAAGTTGCTGAAGGACACTCTTTTTTTCCCATACTTATCAATAATTTTCCCATCCTTATTAGAAAAAGCAGGACTGGAATTAACTAAGTGCTTAGCACCTTTGGGATCAACTGAGGCTATAGCTGCTAGGTCAGATTTGGTAATCGTGTATAAAGATTTAAAAGACTGAGGAACTGTATACATCCTATCTGCCTCTTTAAGAGTAGCTGGCTGACTATCAGGAAAATTGCAGGCAGTAACACACACATCCTCTAAAGCAGACTGGGCAGGAGGAATGGGTGTAGGTTCTGGAAAATCCTTTGATAATAATTCATGGTATTTTCTGAAGGACTGAGAAACCTCAGCGTTCTCCCACTGAAAACACTAGCACAGTCTAGCAATAGACTCAGAGACAGAGAACCCCCCACTGGGAAAATCAGAAACTGAGCTCTCCTCTGAGTCTGAATCAGAAATTTGAAGGAAAAAATGTATTTATCCCTGCACATTCATGTTCAGAAACAGAATCTTGAATCACTTAAAAAAAAGAAGAATTCCTCTTTCTTTTACTACAAACTATTTTTACAAGAAAGATCAATAGCCTGAATTAAACCCTGAGCCAGACCCAGTAAACTACACCTATCCAAAGATATTTGAGGGGAAGTAGATACAAGCTTGTTTTTCTGTTTCTTTCTGACAGGAAAAATGTGGCCAGCCATGTTACTAATGGCAGCAGCTGGTTTCCCAGGGATGGGCACAGCATTCAGGGATGAGCACAGTATTCTGACATAACAGAGAAACCTTCTCTGTTTGCTCTCCTAGGACCGATAAGAGTGGGTCTACCATGCCCAGTGAGGGGACCCCTACAGCTGCAGAGGACATGGCTAACCCTGCTGCATAGTAGCTGTAGGTGTTACTGTAGAAGGATCTGGGTCAAAAGATGAGTGGCATGAGGTAGAACAAGTGGCCATAGCAGATCACCCACCTGTAGTTGAGGCAGATTGCTAGCTTGCTGTGGTAGCAAATGTTTGCTTAACTTTTTCTTTTTGTGGATGGAATAAGGACTGTTAGTGTGGCCAGTATTCTCTTCCATGGCCAAACCAAAAATTATGCCTCTTTCCAAGGGAATACAAAGAGCAATTGCCAGTATACTCTACCAGTCCACAAGTTACATTTTAACAGTAAAAAAAGTACATTAAAAATAAATTTAAAACACCACACCAGCCCCACAAAAGAAAAATAAGCAAAATTTCTCCACCAAAAATAAAGTTTCCAGTTACTTTACACTACTTTTAAACTGTCACAAAAATGTTGTGCTCTATTTAAAAGTATGTTACAGCTGTGAGACAGTCTGTTAAAACACAACACTCCTAGCTTTAAAATAACTTTCCTGAAGAGGAAGGTAATAAAACATTAATGAAATTAAGAAAAATGGAAGTTTTTTTCCCTCAATGGTTACTTATCTGCACAGCAAAGGAAAGCACAAGCTGACTGTCAATCCTTGAAAGCTTTAGTGGAGCATATGCTTCAGTGGCAGTAAAGCTCTGAAGGACTTTGACCCAAACTAGACTTTTAGTCAGCTCAGCTTGAACTGCTTGATGGTTTGTGCATGTGGAAGGTACCATGAAGCAGGAAATAACCCATATAGCTAAAGCTACTGCAGCATTGATCAATATGATGAACATGGAAATGTTTTCTGTATGGCCCCAGGTAGGTTATTTATTCCCCAGCATAGCTCCCAACCTCTTTTCTCAATAATCAGAGGCAAAGACAAACATTATGTTGGTGTGTGTGTGGGGGGGTGCCCAACACCATGGAGAGTTTTGAAATTTTAGTCTAATTCAGGCATTAGTAATACAAACAATTGTCTATTCACACCTTACATCTTCTTGAACCCCCTTTCACTAACTTTCTTACTCTCCTCTGTCTGTCTAAATATTCCATATTGCAATTCCTTTGTATTATACCAGCTAACATTTAATTTTACTAAACTGGCTAAAATTTCTCTAAGTATTAAATCATTGTCATATAAGTTGTATCTATTCTTAACCAATGTTTTCACAATATATCTAATTTAATATAGCTATTCAAACTGTACATGTCTTTGTACCATTTTTGGAGATTATAAAATTATTGTTTAAAATGTTTTTGTAATTCTTTGGAGGTTTCCTTCTCTGCTCAGCACTGAAAATGGGCACCTAACCTGTGAAGACTGGTAGAGATGGATGAAGGCTGCCAGCCTAGCCAAATATAATTTGATACATAATTCTGGCATTTGTAAATATAAATATAAAATATGGGCTTGTTTCTTAAATGAAAGAAAACACTGTAAAATGTGAACTTCAAGATTGTAGCAACATTGCTATCTGCTGTAAATAAAACTAAGCCAAGCATTTCAAATGTTCTTTGAAATTAAAATTATGTTTTGTATTTCCTTTGAAGTTAGAATTTGGAGTCGATGAGTCTGAAGTAAGTTTGCTGTCTATTGTTTTAAGACTAATGTTAATGACCAGAATTTACATGTGGAATGTCCTTTATTGCTCTAAGTGTAAAAGAATGTAAAGGCAGTTTCTGTCAGCCTGGGAACCAGGAAAGTGTAAACTAATGATGTAATGTTTTATCAGAACTGCAGTTTCAATTTAAACAGTGAGAACCAAAGATTATTAAGCATTTTTGTCTTGATATCCAACCTCAGCACTACCTGTTGTCTTAAGTAAGTTATTTTAGAAGTTATGTTCTCTTGTAGAAATAGCTAGGACTATAAAGTTAGACTGAGTGTTTTTCTGTTATGTCAGAATTGTACTACTGATTTATTTTAAGTTTCTGTGTGATCTCTGAACTCTTGAATATCACTATGGTGTGGTAGTATTGTCTTGTGCTTTAGTATTTATTATTAAATATTTTAAAAACCTTTTACCTGTGGCTGGTTTGTGTAGAGATAAGTAAGCTCTAGAGTACATTGCATATTTATAGAGTTTATTGTACAAGGCCACTCTAATAAGCCTTAGACTGTTTAGTCACACTTACAATTGGATAATAATATTGCACAGTAGTAATTGGACACCCTTTTAAGGGCCTTTGGTTAGCTGATAAATATTAGCTGGTGGTGACAGTAATTACTACAATGTAGTCTGGGTAAAGGGGCACAGCTGGAGAATCTGCATCAGCATTTCCCAGGAGTGTCTGTGAAGTTGTATAAATACTTATCTCAAAGTGTGTGTGTGTGTGTGTGTGTGTGTGTGTGTGTGTGTGTGTGTGTGTGTGTGTGTGTGTGTGTGTGTGTGTGTGTGTGTGTGTGTGTGGGTGGGTGTCAGCTACTTGGGTAGGGACACAAAGCACTGGTTGGACAGAGAGGGTACTGGAGGTTAGCTTGCCAGCTAGGCTGAGATCTGGACCCTATAGCTGTGCCAGTGGGGAGTCTTATTGGGGACCTGGGGAGCAAGGGTGCAACCAGCCCCAGACTGACTGTGATCTCTGTGTGCACTTAAGGGAAATTGTACTTTACTGTGTGTATTTGTTATCCTTTCCTCTTATATGAGACACCCTCTCTGGTGTTAGTGGTGAGGATTGAGGATCCTTGATTGCTGGGCCAGGGCACAGCTGTCACATGTGGTGGCAGTGGTGGGATCCACTTCACATTTGTGTTTGGCAGCAGTGGGATATCCATATCACATATTAATTAGTTGGCAAATACTAATTGGCTTGTAGTAGTGTGGGTAGAGTGAATCCTATATCTTATGTACAATGATCTCTGAAGGTGTTTAGTACTCTAAAAAAGCCACGCAGTGAATACTCAGAGTTTAGATCACAATTGTTTTATTTCTTTTGTTAGCTTAGTTAGTCAGGGTGAGCAGGCAGCATGTCAGCAGAGGAGTATGGAAATCTGACAAGGAGCCAGCTGCTGGAGATGTGCCAGGCTAGGGGACTGCTGCATGGAAACCTGACTGAGGCAGACCTGATTGCAGCCTTGGTTACAGCTGCATCAGAAAACAGCATCCAGGAGGACAAGCAGACCAGCGGTGGAGATACAATATCCTCGGAGAATGGACAGCTCAACCTTTCTGCGAAGGACAATCAATCTGGCAGTGGAGATACAATATCCTTGGAGAATGGACATCTCAACCTTTCTGCAGTGGACTTAAAAATCCAGCTGGAGCTAAAGAGACTTGAGTTGGAGGCCAGGTGTTTGGAGATAGAAGCCGAAGAAAAGGAGCGTCAGAGGAGGCATGAGAGGGAAATGCTGACTCTTCACCAGAGTCATGGAGGTAATGGGGAAGGGAGTAACTGGAACCCAGAAGCACAACAGATCAGTAAATTTCTTTCACAATTTAAAGAGGGGGATAATTTTGATAGTTTCATTCATATGTTTGTGAGGGTATGCAAACAGTATAGTGTTGACCAAAGGCTCTGGGTACGGTTCCTGACCCCCTGCATTGGCTAAAATGTCTGACATTGCATGTTTTGATTATACTGCTGTAAAAAATGTATTTTAGAATGTTTTAAGCTAACACCTGAAATGTATAGGGAAAAGTTTTGTGAGCATAGACGCAAGGCATGAAAGTGTGTGTGAATATGTTGCTGAACTGAGCACTTATTTTCATAGCTGGGTGAGTGGATGTCAGGTTGCCACTTTTAAAGGGCTGGCAGACCTTTTGGCGAGAGAACAAGCCCTTAGCACTTTGCTTGAGGACATGCGGATCTGGTTAGCTGATAGACAGTGTGCTACTTCAGATGAGTTGGGGAAGAAGGGAGACCTATACCTTGCCAGCAGGGCAGCCCTGCACAGAAGGGGATAATCTGTACTGCTCATGGGTCTAAAGGAACCCATAGTGGGAAGCACAGACTGCCCCAACAGAATCTGCCAGTAGCAGGGGAAGCCACTAGTCCAGGTACACGTCCAGGAGCTAGGGTTCATTGTTTTGAATGCAACCAGTTGGGCCATGTGGCATACAGGTGTCGACAGAGGCAAGGTGGGGAACCAAAGGTGAGAGAGCCAGTAAATGGGAATGACAAAATGCCAATAGCAGGTTGTCTTGAGACAACAGGGGTACTAAACTACCATCCTGCAGATGTCCTGAGAGGGAAGAATTTGGATGAGGCAGTACTATGTACTTATGCAGTTACATGCAGTGAGGCTAGGAGACAAGCATGTGGGTTTTTGTAGCCTGGGGGAGACCCCGACAGACTGCATACTTGCAGCCAGGACTGGCGAGGTGGTTACTTCTGGGAGGGAGCTACTCTGTAGCAGTGAAACTGAAGGTGAGCCACAGCTGCTTGTGGGTACTGATGTTCCCTTGGACAGAGTGACTGCAAAGGTATAGGTGAGTAGTAGTACTCAGGCTGACAGCGAGGTACTACTGTCAGAGGATGCCATACTTCCTGTGGAAGGGGAGCTGGGAAAGGTTACAAGGAGAGAGTTGAGACAGGCTCAGCTCTCAGACCCTACATTGCAAGGCCTGAGGCAGTTAGCTAGGGAGGCACCTGATTCTCAAGGAAAAGAGGAATCTGCATACTGGGACAAAGGGTTACTGTACAGAGAGTGGACCCCTGAGGGAGGGCTGAAAGGTGAGAGAGTACAGTAGTTGATAGTGCCTAGAGCCTACCATCTGGCACTTCTAGCCATAGCCCATGACATTCCCTTTGCAGGCCATATGAGTATAAAATATACAAATAGGCGTATTATGCAGAACTTCTATTGGCCTGGAATTTCCAGAGGTGCCATTTTTATGTCAGACCTGCTGGCTTGTCTGTGGAAGTCCTTTGGGGTGAAGCACATGAAGACCACCCTCTACCATCCCCAGACTAATGGTCTTGTTGAGAGGTTAAGCTCTACAATCAAGTCCATGCTACGGGCATTTGCAAATCAGTTTAAGAGGGAGTGGGACAAATATTTGCCCCATCTGTTGTTTGCTTACAGAGAGGTTCCCCAGGAATCCACAGGTTTTTTACCCTTTGAGTTGCTGTATGGGCATAGGATGAGGGGACCTCTACATTTAATTTGAGATGAGTGGAAAGGTGAGTGTGAGTCTCACAAGTAGTCTGTTGTGGCATATATCCTAAACCTCAGGACAAAGCTTAGGGAACTCATGGGCTTGGCCCAGGAGAACCTGGCAGATGCACAACAGCAGAAAAAGGTGTGATATCACAGGAATGCTCGAGCTAGAGAGTATGCTGTGGTGCAGCAGGTAATGTTACTCATTCCTGTAAGGCACAACAAGCTGCAAGCAGCTTGGGAGGGTCCCTACAAGGTGGTAAGAAAGGTAAGTGATGTTAACTACATGGTGGAATTGCTAGGCAGATGGCAGGGACACAAATTGTACCATGTTAACATGATGAAACCTTACCATGATAGAGAGGCCCTTGTGCTGAGCATTTGCAGTCGATTGCAGGAGGAGTCTGAGGGAGATCTGGGGACTGATCTCCTCAGTGAGGCTCGGGCTGACTCCTCGGTGGAAGGGGTAACAATGTCCCAGCAGCTATCCCCTACCCAGGTTTGAGAAATATGAGTAGTGTTGCAGGAATTTTGGGACATGTTCACTGGGAAACCAGAGTGCACCCACCTGGTGCAGCACCAGGTGAATACAGGACCCCAAAGGCCTATTAGGCAGGCCCCTTATAGAGTGCCTGAGAGAGTCAAACAGACTCTGAGGGAGGAGATACAGGAGATGTTGGAACTAGGGGTGATTCAAGAGTCCAACAGTCCCTGGGCCTCCCCAGTGGTGCTGGTGCCAAAGAAGGATGGCAGCACCAGATTCTGCGTGGATTACAGGAAATTAAATAGTCACACAGAGTCGGATGCTTACCCCATGCCTAGGACAGATGAGGCCCTAGAGCAACTGTGTGGGGCTAAGTATCTTACAACCATTGATCTTACCAAGGGTTACTGGCAGGTGCCCTTGACTCCCAGTGCTAGAGAGGTCAGCATTTGTGACTCCTTTTGGCTTGTATGAATTCACAAAGATGCCCTTTGAGCTGCTAGTAGGAGCTGGAGGGTTTGCCCCTGCTTACCTAGATGATATTGCCATCTACAGCCATTCCTGGCCAGAGCACCTTCAGCATGTCAGGGAGGTGCTGGGCAGACTACAGAGGGCAGGGTTGACCATTAAGCCAAGCAAATGTCAGGTGGGTATGGCAGAGGTCTCCTACCTAGGACATAGAGTGAGGAGTGGTAAGATAAAGGCAGAACCTGCCAAAGTGGAAGCCATTCAGGCATGGCCTGTACCTGTTACTAAAAAGCAGGTGAGGGCATTCTTAGGGTCAGCACGGTACTACAGAATGTTCGTCCCTAGTTATAGTATCATAGTTGCTCCCCTCATAGACCAGACAAGGAAGAACAGGCCAGATAAGGTAGTGTGGACCCCAGCATGTGAGCAGGCATTCCAGAAGCTTAAAGAAGCTTTGGGAGGACCCCCTGTGTTAGCCAGTCCAGATTACAGCAAATAATTTGTTGTACAGGTGGATGCTTCAAACCATGGGGTGGAGGCTGTACTTAGCCAGATTTATTCACAGGGGGAATAGCACCCGGTGGTTTATCTCAGTCGTAGGCTCCAACCCAGGGAGGAATGCTATGCAGCTGCAGAAAAGGAATGTCTAGCCATAGTGTTGGCACTGCAGAAATTTCAGCCTTATCTGTATGGAAATAAATTCACTGTAATGACAGATCACAACCCTCTAATATGGTTAAACAGAACCAGCCAGCAAAATGCCAAGTTGCTAAGATGGAGCCTGGGGTTGCAAGCATATGATATGTCAGTGCAGCACCAAAGTGGGATTAGCAATGCCAATGCAGATGGGCTCTCAAGACAGGGAATGGGGTGAGATACACTCAGATAGACCTAGCCCTCTCAAGCAGTGTTTCTCAAGGGTCACTTGAAAAACTAGCTTGAGTTCTCCGGGGGGTGGGGGGGAGATGTGAAGACTGGTAGTGATGGATGAAGGCTGCCAGCCTAGCCAAATAGAATTTGACACATAATTCTGGCATTTGTACATATAAATATAAAATACAGGCTTGTTTCTTAAAAGAAAGAAAACACTGTAAAATGTGAACTTCAAGATTGTAGCAACATTCCCATCTGCTGTAAGGAAAACTAAGCCAAGCATTTCAAATGTTCTTTGAAATTAAAATTATGTTTTGTATGTCCTTTGAAGTTAGAACTTGGAATTGATGAGTCTGGAGTAAGCATCCTGCCTATTGTTTTAAGGCTAAAGTTAGTGACCAGAATTTACATGTGGAATGCCCTTTATTGCTCTAAGTGTAAAAGAATGTAAAGACAGTTTCTGTCAGCCTGGGAACCAGGAAAGTGTAAACAAATGATGTAATGTTTTATCAGAACTGCAGTTTCAATTTAAACAGTGAGAACCAGAGATTATTAAGCATTTTTGTCTTGATATCCAATCTCAGCACTGCCTGTTGTCTTAAGTAAGTTATTTTAGAAGTATGTTTTCTTGTAGAAATAGCTAGAACTATAAAGTTAGACTAAGTGTTTTTTTTATGTTTCTGTGTGATCTCTGAACTCTTGAATAGCACTGTGGTGTAGTAGTATTGTCTTGTGTTTTAGTATTTATTATTAAATATTTCTAAGTAATAAGAATTGAGCTCTCAAGTCTAGCATTATTGACTACCAGCAATCCTCATTGATTTACCAGAAAATGAAAGATTTTTTGAAGGACAGGGCAAATGTATGAAGCAAAATCAAAGCTATTCTGCAAACTCATGGACAGTTGAGGCGCACATTCCCCAATCTGACCAAGAAGTGACAAATATATCACAACATGTACACTATGTAAATTCCTCAGATCTGTAGTACAGAGGCTATCATTTTCACTCATTAATAGAGCCTAACATGGGGTTAGACATGTCTTGGATTATACTTAAGCAGGGAACAATCACCAACATGGTGCACAAAGAACTTTCAGAACATATACAGGTGATCACAGTTTGACATATACAAATGATTGGCTGTTCTTCCTGAAATTTTCCTAACTGGCATCAAAGTCTGACCCCAGTCTTATCCATTACAGGATACCAGACAACTGACAAAAATGCTGCTTTCTTGTTTAATGTATCCTGTTATCCTTGTTCTGGACATCTGGCAGGCCTACTCCTTATCAATCTAAACACACTACATGCACTACCTGTTCTGCTCTCACGTACAAGGATTACTGGCAACAAGTGTGACAGTAGCAGCTAACCACAGATGTTAACAGCCAGTAGAAATAAATGTGTGTGTGTGTGTGTGTGTGTGTGTGTGTGTGTGTGTGTGTGTGTGTGTGTGTGTGTGTGTGTGTGTTTGTGTGTGTGTATGAATGCAGAGCAGAAGAAAGGGGGTTCAGGCACCTAGGTGTCGCGACACTAGTATGCCACATACAGGGTTTTGTCTCACACACTGTGTTAGGTGGTGGGGGGTTCTTTTTTTTTTGAATTGTCTGCAGGCATTTGTCACTGCAGCTAAACTTCCATACTGCCATCTGTCCACATCCAGTTGTCTCACAGTGGGTTGTCGCACCGCCTAGGTGCCTGAACCCGAAGAAAGGATTAGACTACAGCTGGTTGTAATAAACAACAGTGAATGGAAAAACCTTGAAATTATCTAAAGTATTACTACAGCTTCAAAATTTGCTTGTCTTTTGATTTTTTTTCATATTTATATTTGTTTAGTTATTTATTTCTGTTTGCTTTACCAGTGCTACTTATGACAACTGTTAAAAGTCCTCACTGGTTCCATTTCTTTCTTTTTTTTCATTTAATGATAGGTGACAACTACTGGACTGCAGCTAAGATGTTGCATGAGGTCTTACAGAATAATTCCAATTACAATTAATTCAATTTGTGAGTTTTGTAGATTTATTTTAGGAGTCATAGTAATTACATGTGCAATTTGGAAACACAATATTATTATTTTTAATCCGACTTTCCTTTTTATAAGGGAACTAACCCTGGTATTTTTCTGACTTACTCTTCTATATTAAAAATGATGGTTTTTTTGGTAGGAAGTAAACATATTGTGCATTTGTAGAAGAGGAAGCTATAAATACTTGTCCTTCTATGCACATTTAGTAAAATCACTATAATTTTTAGCACCATATTTCTAAATTTTTGGTGAGAGGCTTAAAACAGAAGAAAAAAAACTTACTTTCTGTAATTATCTGGTATCTGAACAGAATATGTTGTGATTGGTCTGATTCCTTCTTACAGTACTGTAAATTTATTTCAGATTGAATGAGTTGTATACTTTATGTCTCTAGGTAAGCTAAATTAAGTGTTCATTGTTGAGCTTTTATTCTTCATTACTCATTAATTGGCAACTTGACTGAATTTGCTTAGCAGGTCACATTGTGCATTTGAGTTAAGGGTTGTCTTCTAGTTGCTTAAAACTAATGTATAAAAACAAATAAAAATAGTAAGGGTGTGAAATGAAGTGAGGAATCCCAGAGAAGGACAGCATGAAATGAAGAGGATAGTTGAGAAAGAAAAACAGGAGAAAATGAGTGATGTTATAAGCCTGGGGGCAGAGGTTTGACTTATACAATGTTGGGATAGCTGAGGATACACATCATTAGTGGAACAGGTTAATTTCAGGGACAATTTGGGAGATAGAAATGATAGTGCAGGGGTTAATGTGAGAATGAGTAGTTTGGGACTAGACATGGGCAGATGGGGGCTATTCAACAGATGGACTGAAAAAGTACAGCAAACAAAAAAAGACAGTTGCTGCTGTCAGAAGAGTTAAAGTATGTGGTGAGCACAGAGGGTGTTAAAAGAGAAAGTGAAAGATGCAGTTATGATACAGAGGTTAGAAAGAAGGAAGCCAACATGGAGTGAAATTGCAGACAGTAGTGACAAGTCCTGAAGGAAAGCCAGAGGCAGAAGTCACCAGGCAGAAACAAACATCATAAGGACAGAACTAAGGGACAGTCAGCAAAATGGACATAACAGAACAATGTGCTTGTAGGAAGAGAGCCATTTTAATAGGAAATGGAATAAATACAACAAATTGACTGAAGCAACTAGTATAAAGAGTGACGAAGGATATGGAAGTGGAAACAGAAATGAAAAAGGCTGCAAATAAGTAGTTACGTGGGGCAGAATGTAAAATAGACAAGAGAAGAATGCACGGAGAGAGAGAGAGAGAAAAGAGGGGTTGTTCATTAGATAATCAGCCAGTCAGTACATAATATTATCAAAGAAAACTGAAAATATTAGATTATAGTGAAACTGGTCTTAGAACTCAGATGTAGAAAACAGGGGAAGTGCTGTCAAACGGTAGAGGAGGGTTAAATGCATGTAAGCATGGATGGTCTATCAGAGGAGATTGTTTAAGTGCTACCAAACAGGACAAAGGAGGTGGCTTACAAACAGCAGTTAAGAAGTTGGTTGTAGCATTCACAGAAGGTTTACCTCTGCTAGCACAAAAAGCTCACCAATGAAGGAATTAAAATTGGGGCTATGATGCTGGATAAGTACAAGAGCAGAGAAAAGGTAATCTTGCCACTGCTGAAAGGGTAGGCAGATGCCTAGTAGTAGATCAGAGTAATTATAGACAGGCTCCATCTTAGCTCAGTAGGAACAACAGCGCTAATCGCTGGTTTGCAAAGGTACCTCTCAATGAGTACTTGTGAAAGCTTGTCACAGATCCAGAAGAAGGGATAGGTAATCATGATGCAGAATGAATGAAAAGGGAACACATACAACATCAAAGGCAGAGAAACAAGAGTGACACAGATCATGGCTGGGTATTATTAAAAAGAGCGCAAGGAGTCAGGGAAGGAAAATGATGGAGCTGCAGACACTAGTGCAAGGGAGGAAATGGATGTTCCTGGTTTCATAGACAAATGGAGCAATGAAAATTAGGAGTGGAAAGGCACCTTGGTGTATGTTGTTTAGTAATAACAGAGAAGAGAGAGATGGTGGTGGAGCAACTCAATACAGGAAGGCATCAATCAAATGAGGTGTCAAAAAGAAAGGAGAAGGACAACAATGACAAAGAACAAGGATGCAGAAAGGACAGAACCTAGAGAGAGGAAGGAAGGAGGGAAGGAAGCAAGGAAGGAAGGAAGGAAGAAGGAAGGAAGAAGGATGCTGGTTAGAATGATACCGTTTTCAACTCTTAAATGCACCAAGAGAGGAAGCTGCGACATTGGAGGACAGCAAAAAGGTGTTGCAAAAGAGGAATAGGGTTATAATCATGGGAATTCTGAATCAGCCAGGAGAAGATTGGGAGATTCCAAGTGCCAGGATATAGAAACAGAGATGGTCCACGAGTATACTAAAGCATTAGCTCATGTCAGGACTAAGCCAAAAGATGAAGGATTGTATGAGAAAGGACTGAATAATGAATTTGGTCCTAACCATGGTAGGGGATGGAGGTTCAGGTACTCCATTAGCCAACATCGATCATGCCATTGTGTTGTTTATATGTAAGAGGGAAGAGTAATTCTCAAAACAGAGTGAAAATTCATGGAAGTGGATGGATTGGACTGAAGATAAGAGAATGAGGAGACTGTAAAAGGGTAAGCAAGTTCTGGCAATGGATAAAAAGTGCAGAACTCATGATTATGGACACGGGTTTGAGGAAGAGGCAAAAAAGGGAGAACGATGAAAAGGGTCTATATGGCTATTGCAGGAAGGTGAGCCTTGAGCTGAAAGGGAGTTGGCAGATTTGGTCAAATGTGGGAAATAAGGCATTGAAGTGTATAAGGCAGTGGAGGCAAACTTGACCAGCATGAAAAATAATGGAATGGAGATAAAAGAAAATGGAAGATGAAGAGGTCCAGCATGAACACTTTATTTCAGTCTTACCAAGAAAAGCAAGGGAAGAGTGTTTTGCTGTGGGGAGATGTGGGAGGTAGAGCAGAGTGGGGAGAGTAATAGACAAGCACACGACAGAGAATGGGGGAGAGAGAACTGGTTACTCTTAGGGAGGACAAAGCACAGGGAACCAATACATGACCTCTCAGAATCTTCAGGAATCAGGTTAACTTAACAGAATACCACATGACAGAGGTCTTCAGCAAAACACAGCTCAGTGCAGAAAGAATGAAAGGCATCAAGTAGCATACCTCTGTGTAGCATAAGGAAATACAGGCCTTGGGTCCTAACATTAGTATCAAGGGAAAATGGTGAGCAACATCCTGCAAGGAAGGACGATTAATATTCTATAGGATTACAATCCCCCAGGAGAAACAAAAGGGGTTGATGGCCAAAAAGAATTGTCAGTCAAACCTGGTCTACTTTTATGAATAACTTAATGAAGAATTTTGTAGTACGTATTTATGTATGTAATTGATTGCTGACTAGGTGGATTGGTCAAATGATCCTTATCAGTCATCACAAAACACAACCACAGCATCCGAGTATAACATTTAGGCATAAACAATAGAAGACTAAGAACTTAAAATTGCAACAGTTGTCTCAACATTCCTAAAGGAAGTTCAGGAGATTGTGTGTGAATACATATATCTATATTTATATCTGTATATATATATATATATATATATATATATATATATATATATATATATATATATATATGGGTCTATTTCTTTTTTTCGAAAACTCATTTCGTTGGATCTCAGTTCACTGGGACATTTTGCTGAAAGCTCATTTTACTGAAAACTCATTCGACTGAATCTCATTTCACCGAAAGCCTTAAAACCTAAATTTCAATATACTATAGCTTAAACCATAGACATACACACTTACAACACCAATGACTAACACTTTCCCGAACCAACAACCTAGATACCTACTTTCTTAACAAAAAACACACAATAGAACACCAAACTAGGTGTGGGGTTGTGCCCCCCACATCCCCCAACTATATATACTAACTCTAGGATCACACCGCAGTGGGGAAAAGGGCATATACCTTTTACTTCCCTTACAATATTCTGCACACTGCCACTGCTACCATTCGGTGAAATGAGATTCAGTCAAATGAGTTTTCAGTAAAGTGAGCTTTCAGCGACTTGGTCCCTGTGAACTGAGATTCAACTAAATGAGTTTTCGACGAAAAGAAGTAGACCCATATATATATATATATATATATATATATATATATATATATATATATATATGTATATATGGATCTACTTCTAACCCTCAAACCTCATATAACTGGACTTCATTTTCACGAAAGCTGAATTATCCGAATGGCAAATTTTTCCCAGGGTAAGTAAACAGTTGCCCAACATGCCCTTTTCTCCACTGCAGTGCAATCCCAGAGATGGTATATACAGATAGGGGGTGTGGGGGTGTAGCCCCGACCTTGGTGGGTTTTACTTACTTTGGTGTGTGTTTTGTGTAAGTTTGAGCAAGTGTTTACTTACCCTGGGAAAAATTTGGCATTTGGCTATTACAGCTATTTTCCTCTCAGGAAAATGAAGTTCAGTTATATGAGGTTTAAGGTTGAAAAGTAGATCCATATATATATATATATATATATATATATATATATATATAGTGGCACCCAACTATCGCTGCAGCCCTGAGATGACCCTCTCCTAGTGCAAATGCACACAACTGATTAAAGCGTCTGCGTTTAAAACCTATAACTTAAACAGCTGCTTAAGGTAAAGAACTTACCTTCCTAACAGTGTTTTTCTACTGTCTAGTGTCAGGCAGCAACAAAAGAAAACAGACTTTCTATTTAAAAACATTCTACTAAGAAAGCGGACTTTATATTTAAAACAAACTGTTTGCTACCTGTAGTAACACTTTACTAAGAAAGCGGACTTTATATTTAATAAAACAGTTTGCTACCTGCTGTTAAAGGTGGTTACCTTTAAGAACAAGGTAAACCCTGTGGTGTAATCCCGCTCCCCTCCCTCCCCCCCCTCCCACCCACCCCACTACCTCCACATTTATTAGGTCAATAAGCCCATCCCCCTTACCACCACCCAATCACAACTGTCCCTCTCCCTGTACCACTCCCCTCCATTTCTCTACCTGACTACACTACAAAGCCTACCCCCTTAATCCGCCCACCCACTCAACTCTTCCATTGACACTCTCTCCTCCCGCCTCCTAGCTTTTCTACACACCAATTGTAACAAGGTAGTTCACCCCCCCCTCGCCATGGATAGAAACTCTTTTAGTACTTTCCCCCTCATAATACTACTCCTCATCTTACCCTATCTGTTAACGAGATATGAAACCCTAGATCCAGCAGGTGTCTACCTCCCCAATGGTCAGACCTCCCTGTACTCCCATGACACCTCCAATCTCATTTATCCCTCTCACTACCCTTCTATTAACGCGAACTCCTACAGTTTCCACCCTACTTTCTGTTACCCGAAAACATCCTCAACAAGGGAACATCTTAAACTACTAATTAAACTCCAAAGAATACTTGATTATTTAAAAAAATCCATAATAAAAGATGGTGATATCCACCCCAACCCAGGCCCTTCCATTGACCTAGGCCCAAACCCCCTGAACACTGCCAGAAGCCTAGTGGGGTCCCTCCGTATGCTTCACCTCAACTTACGAAGCATCAACAACAAAGTACACAACTTGCATGCTTTGCTTGCAACCCATTCCCCTGACATCATGTGTCTTTCTGAAACCTGGCTCAAACCTAGCACTAAGGATGAGGAAATCATCCCACCTGGGTATAACATCCTTAGGGCAGATAGACTAACTAGAAAGGGCGGGGGAATTGCAGTTATGTTCAAGAACTCCTTAAACATCACTAGGAATCCACTCCAACCTCCAAAAGCCCACAACCAGGAATTGATTGCCCTAAAGTTATGCCTAAACAACCAAAAAAGTATTAATCTCATAGTCACCTATTTACCTCCAGGCAACAATGTTGAAAACCTAGAACAAACTCTCAGTTGGCTTACCACCTTCTATCCCCAAGAAACGATAATTCTAGGAGATGTTAACATCGACTGGTCCCTATACTCCTCTCAACCAAATCCTCTCCCTATTAACTTACACGGATTCTCCCAACTTATTCTCTCCCCTACTAGAATTGGACATGCTCAACAAAAAGAGACCATCATAGACTGGATTCTTATTAACAAGGATCCCACCAACTATACCGCCTCCCCAACGACCTTAGCGACCACCTTATCACCTTTATTATAAAACACAAATGTCCAAATACACCCCCCCCCCAACCAGACTTGTTAGGAACAGCAAGAATTTCATCCCTGAACTATTTCTTGCAGACCTCAAGGCATGTAACTGGTCCATCCTAAATACTCTACCCTTAGAAGAGAGTGTGTCATACTTTAATGATACCTTCCTCAAAATACTTGACTCACATGCTCCTAAGCGACTCATTAGAACTAAGGAACGTATCGCACCTTGGCTAACCAAAGACACAAAAACTAAAATTAAACTCAGAGACCAGGCCTGGAACAAATGGAGAACCACAAAAACCCCTCTGGACCGCATAAAGTTTCTGCAGCTTAGAAATTCAACCAAAGCAGCCGTTATGTCTGATAAAAAACAATATTTCTGTCACCTCCAAGACAAGCATCAAAACAACCCTAAAAATTTTGGGCTGGTTTCAACCACCTCCTCCATCCAGGTAAATCTTCCACCCCACACCTGAAACACTCATGGATAAAGATCCAAGTGAGATAGCTAACTCTTTTAATTCTTTTTACTGAGACCATCCAGTCCCTCGCCAGCCAGCTTACCTCTTCCCCATTGGCTGCAACCTCAACCAATGACCCAACTCAACCTGCCTTCAACTTACAACCCACCTCCACCTTCTACATTCGTGCCCTCCTGAAAAACTTAAACCAACCACCCTAGCGGCTGACCTACTCCCAGCCAAATATTTACAAATAGCAGCTGATGCCATAGCCTACCCTGTATCCATCCTAATTAACTGGTCTATCTCCGAAGCCTCTATTCCCTCAATCTGGAAAATCTCTTATATCATTCCTCTCCACAAAGGAGGGTCCTCTACTGACACATCTAATTATAGACCCATTGCAATACTGTCCCCTTATCCAAAATTATGGACTGCATTCACAAGCAACTTATTACCCACCTCATCCAAAATAATCTCCTGTCTAATACCCAACGGCCCACATCATAGCACTACCACTGCTCTCCTCTCCTTTGTTGATACAATTAACCTCAACCGAATAACAAATTAATATCCTCTGCTCTTTCTAGACCTATCGAAAGCCTTCGATATGGTCAACCACAAACAACTGCTCCACACACTGGAAACCTTTAATCTTAGCAAAACTACTATAAGTTGGTTCAACGCCTACCTCTCTGGTAGAAAACAGGCGGTACAGTGGCAAAACAGGATTTCAGACCTACTACCCACTAATATCGGTGTCCCCCAAGGATCTATTCTCGGTCCCCTTCTTTTCTCCCTCTTCATTAATGGTCTACACTCTATCCTTCCCAAAGCCACCTGCATTCAATATGCGGATGACTCCACCCTAATCTGCTCTGATGACTCTCTCACCAAACTCCAAGCTACTACCCAAAACTGCTTTTCTTTAGTCGAAAAATGGTTCTCAGACTTAAAACTCCTACTTAATCCAACCAAAACCAAATTGCTTCTATTCTTCCCTACTCCAACTACTACACACGGATTAGAATCCCCTAACACCCACATCCCAACCTTCGCTGTGTCCTCTAATAATGGTACCAAAATCCTTCCTGGCACCCACACCAAACTACTCGGGGTGACAATAGACCACAAACTTAGATTTGATATGCATGTCAACCTGACCATTAAATCACTCAACAAGAAACTTGGGTCCATGTATAGAATAAAGAAATTCTTAACCCCACACACCAAACTAACCATCGCCCGAACTCACCTCCTCTCAACTCTCCTCTATGCCTCCCCTATACTCTCCTTCCTTCACAAGAAAGAGCTTAATAAACTATCCACTGCCTATAACCACATAGCTAGATTCATTACAGGAATGCCCTACCGCACCCATCACTGCCTAAATCTAAGGACACTGGGATGGCTAGAACTGCCCAATATTCTTAAACTCAACCAGCTTACTGAGGCATTCAAAATTATTAAACATCCCAAAAAAACTCCCTCACTGAACAACATACTTACCCCCTACTCTAATCTTTCGTCCCTTAGGTCATCCAAATGTATACAAGTATTGACCATTAAATCTAACAACTTGGGTGGGGAAGCTCTTTATGCCAATTCCATTGGCAAAGCCTGGAATGCCCTCCCAAGCAACCTAAGACTAATGACCACTCTGCACCAATTTAAAACTCACCTCCGAGCTTTACTAAAATCCCAATGGCTATGCCCATGCTCTAATCCCGACTAATAGCCCCGGCTCTACAT